>NC_053446.1:60077835-60138365 GCF_007990345.1 Gossypium hirsutum
GAATGACTGCTTAATTGGAAGGGTTTTGGTATTTAAAAAGAATATGGCCAAAGACACGGTTCTGTGTGTCGGGGAGGTGACAGGCTTCTAGGTTCCTTGTCAAAATAAAGGGCGACTTTGGGATAAATGTAGGTATGATAAATTACTTGATTACTTTTTTTTTCTTGTGATTTGATTAGTCTTACAAGTAAGGAGTGCAAAAAGATTCAGTTGATTTATGGTCCTCATTTGAGAGAAGTTCCATTAAGAATAGAGCAGTGATGTGGGTGAATGAATGAGTGGGGAGCCAAACATGGGGAACATTTAGTGGCGTTGGAAAGGTTGAAGTGACATGTGAGAGTTAGGAGGAGATTAGGATGGTAGGAGAGGTGCGTGGTGTTAAAATGGACCTAAGGTTGTTATAGAAGAATGCGAGAGTGTGATACTAAAAGGGTAGTTATCGGGACACATGGAAGAGGGGGTGTAACACCTTGACACCTGACTCAATCATTGAGTTCGAGTTATGAGATGTCAAATTCGTTGCTGGAGCAACTACGATTAAAGCATGAGCGATTCATAACAGTCAATCATTAAAATTAAGTTAAAACATACATTCGACATGAAATAAAGTCAATTTTGGGTCTTACACAAACTTATGTAAGCTCTAAAGCTAACTTGAGTTAGAAATAGAACCTAATTGTAGAGAATTCAAACGCAGGTTGACGTCGCGATGTCTTTCATTCCACGTCGTGCCAACAACAAATAGTTTGTCACATCATGACGTCAGGCCACTCGACATCGCACCATGACCCTATAGGTCATTCTTCGTCGTGACAACATTCGAACGACGACGGACATCACATGCTGTTTTGGCCAAAATGTACGAACTGGTACCCTATTGCTAACCCTTTCACAACCTTCTATCATTTGTACCCAAAATAATCTTTCTTTACCTGTATTAAACATACCAAAACATAGACAAATAACCACATTCACAACATCACTTCAACATTCAACCATTCATTAACCAAGTCATTCTTTACCAAAGATTATAACCAACTAATAGGTACTTCCAAAACTATTTTACATTCTAAATACCAATTCATATACCTTAAATATATTCTAATCATTACAAAAGATGCTACCTTTATCAATTATCAACATATCATACCACACTTCCATATCAATTTTGTATTCACACATAATTATATACACTTACACATAATTTCAATCTAAATCAAACTTCAACTACCAACTTTATATGTATATACAAGCATATAAACATATTAATATCGAAATGACTCAACCTAGGTACATGCCTTTCTTAACACAAAATAAGATTGATACAAACTTTGCTGAGTTCGAGATTTTTGATTGGATGCTGATTCAATATACAAGATCACGAACATAACCTAACCTACACACAGAAAACAAAACTGTATGCTGAGTAATAAACTCAGTGGTATTTGATAATCGAACGTTATAGCCAAACTTGAATCAATTAAAAGTACATAATCAAAATACCATTCAATACAAATTCCAAATAACATGTTATAATGTACCATTTATCATATAAATCATTTCATTCATATTCAATTAACTAATATAGGAGCATCATATTTTAATTCCAATACGTCCCGAAACGAATCGGTCAAATTGTCTCAATTTCATACTAATCTTTCGGACTTATAATCCGGTGTACATGATAATCACTCATCTCAATTCATTTCATGCACCATTATATATTTTACATTTTAATTCCTTATTAACCTGACTCAGACTCGAATGGATACATGGATCCAACCAATCACACCAATTTGGCACCCAGTGCCTCATCGGACAATTTCGAAGTAAATAATTTGCGCCCTGCACTCATCGATATAATCAAAGTAAAAATGTGTCCAGCACTCATCGACTTGTAGTCGAAGTAATCCGTACTCGATCTATCTTATGGCATGCCAACTACATCCAACTCTGCTTGAACAGTTAGGTAACAATTTATCCAATTCCAAATATAGTGGAGCTTAATTTATAATTCATCAATTTCACTTCATCAACTAATTCATCAATCCATATATATCATATCTTGAGTGAATCCAATTCAACTCCAATTTCACATTTTTATCAAATTAACATATTTTTAATTCTATTTTAGTCCTTTATATCAATAATTAATCAAAATCGTATAAGTTCAACTCGATTTATCAATTTCATCCCACCTGAAAACCTTACCATGCAAAACAAATAGAAATGCAACAATTGAAGTGGTTTGAATTATAGAAATACAAACTGGGAATTTCGAGCTATTCGTCGAATATTTTAGCTTTTCATTTTCCTTTCGAGGAATCTGGGTCGACGTTAGCTACGAATTAACATAAGCATACAATATCATCAATATTCAACCAAATTCAAATTCAAATTTCTATTTATGCTAACTTTTCCTTTTATTCAATTTAGTCCCTAAAATTGGGACTTACATAACTTTTAATTTAAAACTCCAAATCGAAATACGATTTCATTATAATCCATTAGGGACCTCTTATTTCTTATTTCTACAGTCAACTTTACAATTTATTTAGTTTAGTCCCTATTGTACAAAACTATCAATTAGTTTTACAATTTAGTTATTTTTCACTTCTAAGCTTAAAATCTATCAATTTAATACCTAAAATTTCAATTAACAACTAAGTCAATGTTAAAAACTTTAAAAATTTTACAAATTGATACATGGGTTAGCTAGATTAAGCTCCCATAATCTCAAAAATATAAAAATTACAAAAAAATGACTAAATTGTACTAGTTAAATTTTGCTTGAAAGCATCGTAACACTTCAATGGCATTAAGCTCTTATGTTCATTTCTTTAATTCGGTTGAAAGAGATGATAGTATCTTGAGCCGTATCACATGTGCGCATAAAAACAAACAATTTTATAAAACAATTTTAAAAGTGTAGTTTTTAACTACAGCAGAGGGTGTTAGTTGTAATATCTATATTGTCCAATGGAACACTAGAGTATTCCAATGGTCAAACCTAAAATAGTTGGTGATTAAGCAATTCCTAAACTATAAACATGCAATCAAACTAGCTACTCACTAAGTACTATATTACGACAAGCCATTCACGAGTTTAATTACACTAATTAATTACCTAAAACAACGAAGGACTAAATTGTAAATAAAACAAAATATGAAACTAACAAATACGATCAAAAACGATAATAGGCAGCGGTTGATTGATTTCCATGAGGTTGGTTAACCTTCGAGTTAGGGATCTAAATCGCTATCACTCCTAAATTGGTTCGATTTTACCTCTTGGCCTCAACTTTACTAATTTTGACAAATTAGTCCAGCTTATCTCTCGACCTCACCAAACTAACCTAGGATTATCAAATTGATAGCCGATAAGATCTCCTCTCGGTCTCACTTATCTTAAATTTCCCTTAAGGGCATCAATCCTAAGTTTTGATGGCTATTTGATTTAGTCTAATTTTGCGATTTAGTCCCTAAACCCAGAATCAATTACCTATCATTTCCATCAACCAACTACTTAGGATTTAGCTACACATGCTTAAATTTGAACCCATTTAAATTAAGGAATCAAGTAAAAACAAATATTTTTAACATAAAAGAAAATTGATAAAGACTCAAGCTTTCTTGCAAAAGCTTGAAAAACACAATAATGACGGCAAAGAAGGTAAATGAAAACACTTAAGGCAGAAATTTTATCATAGGAAATATAACAAACCTTATTGGCATTAAACTAGTGGATTAGAGTGCAAATCCAAGAAAGTTTAAAGGGCTTAACAAGTAAATAAATTCTAGCTACAGTAATAACTAACTTAACTGCCAACTATGAAACTAAGAATACCAAAAGTGAACATGAAAATAATCCCTAAGCTATGGAGAAGAAGAACTAAACCCTAAAAGATGAAGGGAAAATGTAAATTTAGCTAACGTGAAGTTTGGATATTCTCTCAGCCAATTTTGGCCTATTTTTGCATTTTTCTAACCCAACATTTTTGCTCAAAATGCCCATTAGCATTTGTTTTTTTTATTGGTGTTGAAGTTGGATAAGGTTTGCCCCTACAGTCATTTTTTGTCTTTTCTCTTTAAGGGTATCGCAATACCCACGTCAGTTTTGACTTAGGGGAATCCTTGGAAGTTGGGTATTGCAATACCATTGTACGTGGCCTCAATCCTTTTCAATTCAACATTTTTAAGGGTATCATGACTTCTAGGCTCTGATATTGTGATACCTCCCTTCTAGGTGATGTTTTCGCACACGTTCGGAGCTCCGATGACTCCTTACTACACTCAATCAACCATTAGGTTCCCTATGGTGCATTTGGCCATTTTAGGTATTAAAAGTGGCATAAAACACACTATTTCACTTATTAATGAAAAAAACAAAAACTAAGTAAAAACACGACAAAAACATATAAATTGCTTGAAAACAAACTCTATAAGTGTAATGGGGAGCCTAATTTGACATATCAAATTACGATAGATAATCTCTCCTTTCATTGAAAATAATATATATACATAGATTATTTTAGGTTGTAGCTTAATTAATTATGTTGTACTAAATTAAACTTTAAAAAAAATCTAAGCTTAATTTCAATTTAGCCGAAGTTAATGGATTTCCATGTCATCCATCGCCGTTTGGTGAATTAAGATGGTCTAATTTCTATTTTGATCATTTATTTATTTAAAAATCCATAATAATTGACTTTTACAACTGTTACATTTTAGTTCTTTTACCTTAATTAATCACTAATTCGACTAAATTACTTATCCAAAATTCAATTCACCTATAATATAACTTCGTCAATATTTAATAAAATTATTTACGAGCTCGGTTTATAAAAATATGATCCCAAAATCATATTTTTTGACACCATTGACTTTCGGGTCGTTACAGAGGGAATTCTAGTAAATTCAATACAAGAGTGGTGGTTGACAAATTGGAAAATAGAGAGTTGATTGGTAACAAAGATTCCTTACCTACCCATCCAAATTCCCAAACTTAAAGGTATCAATTAAACCTAATTTCAAGCCTAAACCTATCAATCCTATTATATCCATGTTGTAAGCACTAAATTTTGTCCGACTAGAATTTGTGTATAATTTTCAAAATTTCAAAAAAAAATTAAAAAAATAAAAATTGCATTTTGACCCCCAAACTTTTCCTAAATTTCATTTTGACCTTTAAACTTTCTTTAAATTTCACTTAGACCCCTAAACTTTCATTAAATTTCATTTTAATCCTAAATTTTCTAAAAATTACATTTAGCCCCAGAAGTTTTGCTGCATTTGTGATTTGGTCCTTCAGACAGGTTACGTGATTTGGGGCACCCACTTCCCAGATTTTCAGGCCTCCCCTCTCCGCTGCCACCTGAAAACAAAGAGAAAGAGGACAAAATTTGGAGCTTTTAAAAAAGAAAAATTGAAGAGAAAGGGGGGGATTTTTCGGAAACCAAAAGCAAAAAAAATAGCAGAAAATTCCAACAGCAAAAAAAAATACTCCCATGGGCCGATCCCACGCTCACCGCCACCGTACACACGCCACCACGATCGCCGTGCAACGATCATCGTTGCTCCTCGCCGAAGTCAAGCTAAGAAATGTGCAAGCATAAACAAAAGAAAGGAAAATAGCAGCAAGCAAGCAAAAAAAAAAGTAAAGTAGAAAGAAGTGAAGAAAGAAGAAGAAGAGAGGAGGGAAAGGAGAACGCCGGCGACCGTCCAACCACCGCACCCAGGAGACACCGACGGCGGTGAAAAAGAAGGGCCAAGGCTTTGAGACAAGAAGAAGAGAAGAAGAAAAAAGAAAAAATGAGGAAGAAAAAGAGAGAAAAAGAAAGAAAAAAGAAAAAAATAAAAAATAAAAAATAAAAACAGCAGGCTAGTTTTGGTGGACCAGCAGCAGCCCACCAGCAGTGGCCCACCCGTGCAGCTCCAGTTCATCAGCAGGCCCAGCGCAATAGTCCAACAGATTCAGCCCATTTCCTTGCAGCCCGCAAGTAGCAGCCCAACAAAAAAAAAAGAAGCAAAGAGAAGAGGGCCTATTCTTCAAGCCCACAATTTTGGGCTTTTGGTAATTTTTTTTAAAGCCATTTTAATTTAACTCATATATTTAAATGGTGTTTCATTTAATTTAAATTTACATTTTTAGAATAGTTTTATAAATATTATTATGTCATTTTATTTGCATGTTTAAAATAAAAATTATTTTAATGCATAAGGCAATGAACCGATTTAGCATCAAGCTATTGATTTCATCGCTATGTTGGGTGGATATCGATAGCTCGTGTTAAATTCGGGACGTCCTTTTAAAATAAAAAAATGTTCAAAAATCCTCGTATTTAAAAAAAATCCTCGTGTTTTAATGGAATTCCGATTAAATATTAAGTTGAATTGGTTTGACACTAATTCGTCGATTTCATCGCCATGTTGGGGTGAACATCATCGATTCGTGTTAAATACGGTACGTTTTAAAAAAAAATTCGTGTTTCAAATTTTCGTGTCTTTAAAAATTACTCGTATTTTAGGAATTTTCGACTTTTCGCGTTTTCAAAAGTTTTCGTGTTTTAAAAAAAATTCGCGTTTTAAAATGAAAAAAATTTTCGTGTTTTCAAATGAAAAATTTTCGTGTTTTAAAATAAAACAAAAAACAAAAAAAAACTCCCGTCTTTCAGAAATTTTCGTGTTTTCAAAAATTCCCGTGTTAAAAAAATTTTGTGTTTTCGTGTTTTCAAAAAATTTTCGTGTTTCAAAAATCTTCGTGTTTTCAAAAATTATTATTTTGTTTCAAAGTTCTCGTGTTTAAAAACAAAAAAAGGGTTTTCTCAAGTTTCAATCGGATCACAATTAAATATTAAATTGAACTTGTATTTTTGAAAATTAAGACAACGCGCGTTTTACGAGATACCAATTTTGGGCGTCACGAGGGTGCTAATACCTTCCTCGCGCGTAACTGACTCCCGAACCCTAATTTTCTCTGGATTTTTACGTGGACCTAAAATTGCCTCTTTTTTAGAAAAGTTTAAAAATAAATTTTTCTTCTGAAAAGAGAATTTTGTAGGTGTCCGATCACACCTATGAAAAAAGATCGGTGGCGACTCCCTTTTCAAATAGATCGAGATTCTGTTTTCAAATTTCAATATTTATTTCGATTAGCGCCCGTGCCCAATTTTTAGGTCAGTACAGCTGGCGACTCCGTTGGGGATTTTTTTTCGAGAGTCGAGTCTAATGTTAAACGCGTGTTGTCAAAATTTTCAAAATTTCTTGTTCAAATTAACATTTAGTCGTGATCCTTAAATTTTTTGTTTTAAAAAAAAATCATGCATTTGCATCGTGTTGTATATATTCTAACTTGTTTTATCAGGTTGTTTTTCAGCTTTAAATTTTGCGGTTTTAGTTTTGGTTTAGTTTTTCTAAATAAAACGTAAAGGTTTACAAGTTTCTCCCCACACACCGTGCACGTGCATTTATGTTGCATAACATGAGCTCTATACCCGGGCTCCGTCCCTGTTAAGAGAAAGTAAACGCTACGCCTTCGTGAGTTAACTCGTTCCTCCGCACAGGCTAGTGAATACTTTCGGGTTACATATGACTTATGCTTTCGTGAGTTAACTTGTCCCTCCGCATAGGCATAAGTAAATGTAATCCCTCGAATTGATCTCGTTAGCCTATGATGGGCCATGACCGAGGCTCTGTACTAATCTTAGTAGATGACAGTGCAGACGATTCGAGTACCCACCTAGAACCAAAACCGCATATAGTGAACCATACGAGCTATCCAATTAGAGCCATGCCGAACCTCTGTCCGCTTATAGTCATCAAAATAAGTACACGGGGAAAATGCCTTTTGCCTTTCATTTACACTGTTTATGCAAAATAATTGGATTGGGTAGTTTAATTTGTTTTTCAAATTATATTTGTTGTGTTTACTAACCAAGTTTGTCTGTATTTCTATTTTTCATCATGCATCATAGACATCTTGTTAGGAAAGGGTTGATTAGAGATTGGTTGCCAAAAAGGGGTTTCTGATAAAGGAGTCAATTACACGAGTGACCGAAACATTGTGTAATAGACTCTTTTGATTAAGGAAATGCCTAAATAGGGCTATCTTGAAATTAACACCAATTTCTTGCATTTCTTTCATGACTAACAGTCATTTGACATTCATGCATTCATTCATTCATTGCATATTGCATATTGCATATTCCATACTCGTTCGCTGAGGTTAAAACATACAATTCGCTAGTTGTGCATACCATACGGGAAACCAGGGACATTCCACGAAAAACTGCCTAGCCTTTAAGAGAAGAGTTCAATGACTCATTGATGCAGGTATCCTACGATTCGATAGTGCCAGTAATGCAACTGGGAACCCATTCCCTAACCATACCGAAAGGGATGTGAGCATAGTGGGGAAAGTGGACGAATGGAAAGTCAGAAGATGTGTTTTTGAAATAAGGACGCCTCTGCAGAAAATCTGGGAGGTACTGGTTAAGAAAGGATTGCTTTGTCACCCCGATAGAATTCTCGGAGAAGAAGGTCAAAGTTTTTGCAATTTCCATGGAATTGTGGGACACGACATTCAGTCGTGTGAGGAATTTAAAAGGTTGCTTCAAGACCGGATGGATAATAAGGAGATTAAGATCCTTAACAAAAGGGAAGAGACCAATGAAAGAGAAGTATGCGCCTCTGATAGCCAGTCATCAGGTCCCCCTTATAGCGCTGATCAACCGTTAGTAATTTATTACGATGCAACAAAAGAGCCGGTGAAACCAAAAATGATAATCGAAGTACCATCTTCTTTCCCTTACAAGGACAATAAAGCAGTACCATGGAAATATGACGTTAATATCGTCACACCTGAAGATGAAAAACCCAAAGCCATGACTGGAAGCGTCGGGGAATTAGGTCATTTCACTTGTAGTGGAAGATGTTATTCGAAGGAGATAAAGAAGAACAGTGACTTGAAACAGAAAGGAAAAGCACCGATGCATGTGACCGATGATGAGCATGAAACTGCGCCTGAACAAGAAGCTAAAAATCCTGTGGACGAGGAGGAAGCACAGGAATTCTTAAAATTTATCAAGCACAGTGAGTACAACGTGGTAGAACAATTGAGTAAGTAGCCAGCGCGAATCTCGGCATTATCTCTGCTATTGAATTCAGAACCACACCGAAACGCTCTGCTGAAAGTGTTAAATCAAGCTTATGTGGCAAACAATGTATCCGTTGAAAAACTGGATAGGTGGATGAACAACTTGAATGCGGATAATTTCATTTCCTTTAGTGATGATGAAATACCGCCCAATGGTAGAGGCTCAGTGAAAGCATTGCATATCACAACCCGTTGCAAAGGCTACATAATACCGAACGTACTCATCGATAATGGTTCGGCACTCAACGTTATGCCTTTGGCCACGCATTCCAGAATTTCGATGGATCTGTCCCATTTAAGGCCCTGTCATTCTACGGTAAGGGCATTCGACAGGACAATGCGTGAAGTCATGGAAAAATTGAGATCCCTCTGGAAGTGGGTCCCTACATATATGATGTCGAATTCCAAGTCATGGACATTACATCCTCATATAACTGCCTTTTGGGAAGACCCTGGATCCATTCTGCTGGAGCGGTCCCATCATCCCTCCATCAAAAGGTGAAATTTATCATGGATGGCTGTTTGGTCACTGTCGAGGGAGAAGAAGACATTGTCGCATCTATCTCTGCTGATGCGCCATACCTTGAAGTGAGCAAGGACGTAGTGGAATGCTCCTTCCGATCCCTTGAATTCGTCAATGCCACATTCTTCACTGAGGGAAACAAAATTCCCGTGCCTAAATTGTCGAGAAATACTAGAATGGGTGTCAAGTTGACTGTAGGAAGGGGAGCTCGAGTGAGAAGAGGTTTAGGGAGATATCTGCAAGGAATAGTCAGGGCTCTAAAACCAGTGCATCATAAGGCCCAATACGGTTTGGGGTTCCAGCCAGACATGTGTCAAAGAAGAAGACAGTGGAAGAAAGATTAAGAAAGAAGGATCGCGAGAACCTTAGGCCGAGAACCAGAATGGGAGCCTATGGAATTCCCTCCTTTGTCAAGAATATTTACGTATGCGGGAATGATATACCCGAGGCAGGACAATGCACAAGGCACAATGTTAATGATCGAAAAGGGTTTTCAGAACATCAGTATAAATGTCATTGACAAAGAAGCTGGTGCAAGTAAAGATGTCTCGAGGATACGCCCTTGCCCTCCTGGTTTCATGTTGAACAATTGGATTGCTGAGGAGCTTCTTGTAGTTTATAAGCCTTCAGAGTAATGCTAAACATCAACCTTCTATTGTGTCCTTAGATATAATAGAGTTCTTTTGTAAGAGTTTGCATTCGCTCTTTATCATTTAAATGAATATCAATGAAGATGCATTTTGTCACGATTTTTCGCATTATCACTAATTTCATAATCATTTTCTCATTTCATAGCCTATCCTTACATTTGCCTCATTGCCATGACATAACATTTTGTTTGTTGTTTCCAATACTTGGATGTCCCCCGATAGCTTCCTTTTCCATTCAACTTTCAGGTGCTCAGATATTGACGACATGAATAAGCCCGTTACGAATCTTGAAATTGATTTTGAGAAGGCTGTTTGCTTAGGAGAATTTGAAGCCGAAAAAAATGCTGAAGATTATGTCTCGTCTCCTGAATTGTTAAGAATGGTGGAACAAGAGGATAAACAGGTTCTGCCTCATGAAGAATCTGTAGAAACAATAAATTTGGGCACTGAAGAGAGGAAACAAGAAGTGAAGATTGGGACTTCTATTCAGAAAGTACCAGGCGTAGTTTGATCACTTTACTCTGCGAATACAAAGATGTTTTCGCGTGGTCATACCAGGACATGCCAGGGCTAGATGAAGATTTAGTGGTCCATAAGCTCCCATTAAAGCCAGAATGCAAGCCCATCCAGCAAAAATTAAGACGGATGAGGCCCGAAATACTGTTGAAAATAAAAGAGGAAGTCAAGAAGCAATTTGACGCTGGCTTCCTACAAGCCTCCAAATATCCAGAATGGGTGGCTAACATAGTCCCGGTACCAAAGAAAGATGGAAAAGTACGAATGTGCGTGGATTACCGTGACCTGAATCGAGCAAGCCCAAAAGATAATTTTCCCTTGCCACATATTGACACGTTGGTGGACAACACAGCAAAACATTCATTGTTTTCTTTCATGGATGGATTCTCGGGGTATAATCAGATCAAGATGGCTTCTGAGGATATGGAGAAAACTACCTTCATAACAATGTGGGGAACGTTCTGCTACAAGGTGATGCCATTCGGGTTAAAGAATGCTGGGGCAACATATCAGAGGGCTATGGTGACGTTATTCCATGACATGATGCATAAAGAAATAGAGGTCTACGTCGACGATATGATTGCTAAATCTCGAGGAGAAGAAGAGCATGTAATGAACCTCAAGAAGTTGTTCGAAAGGCTGAGAAAGTTTCAGCTAAAGCATAATCCAGCCAAATGTACATTCGGGGCTACCTCGGGAAAGTTGCTAGGCTTCATTGTCAGTGAAAGAGGTATCGAAGTTGATCCAGATAAAATAAAAGCCATCCAAGAATTACCACCTCCGCGCACGCAAAAGGAAGTTAGAGGATTTTTAGGGAGATTAAATTACATCGCCCGATTTATCGCTCAACTTACCAACCAATGCGACCCAATCTTTTGGCTTCTTCGAAAACATAACCCGGGAGAATGGAACGAGGAATGCCAAGTGACCTTTGATAAGATAAAACAATATTTGTCCAGTCCTCCAGTGCTAGTACCGCCAACTCCGGGAAGACCATTAATTTTGTATCTGACAGTGTTCGAAAGTTCAATGGGTTGCGTACTGGGACAACATGACGAGTCAGGAAAGAAAGAAAAGGCGATCTACTACCTCAGCAAAAAGTTCACTGAATATGAGGCAAAATATTCGTCCGTTGAGAAATATTGTTGCGCTCTGGTTTGGGTAGCTCGGAGACTCAGACAATATATGTTGTATCACACGACATGGCTAATTTCAAAGCTGGACCCAATAAAATACATGATGGAATCGCCGGCACTATCAGGAAGAATGGCACGATGGCAGCTCCTCCTTTCGGAATATGACATTGCCTATGTAAGTCAGAAGTCAATAAAAGGGAGCGCAATAGCTGACTTCTTAGCAACTCGAACGACAGAGGAATATGAGCCTTTAAGATTCGATTTCCTAGACGAAGACTTAATGTGCATCACAGAAATAGAATCCGAGTCATCAAAAGAGAAGTCATGGAAGATGTGCTTTGATGGTGCGTCAAATGCTTTAGGGCATGGAATTGGAGCAATCCTGGTATCACCAGACGGGAATCATTATCCGTTTACTACAAGACTGAATTTCTTCTGTACCAATAATATCGCAGAATATGAGGCCTGTATCATGGGGCTTCGTGCAGCTATCGAACGAAACATCGAGATCTTAGAGGTGTACGGGGACTCAGCCCTAGTGATTTACCAAATCCGTGGAGAATGGGAAGTGAGGGACTCAAAATTGATTAAGTACAGCGATTTAGTGGCTGGATTGATCAAGGAATTCAAAGAAATAACTTTTCATTACTTCCCACGAGAAGAGAACTAACTGGCTGATGCCCTAGCACTTTGGCTTCAATGTTCAAAGCAAGTAGAGAAGCAGAAATAATGCCCCTCAAAATGAGCATATACGAGGTCCCTGCACACTGTTGTAGCATTGAGAAAGAAGTAGACGGACGGCCTTGGTTCCATGATATCTTAGAATATATCAAGAATCAAAGGTATCCCGAACAAGCGAATGAGAACGATAAAAGAATAATTAGAAGAATGGCAGCGGGATTTGTTCTTGATGGGGATATCCTATAAAAAAGAGGAAAGGATCAGATACTTTTGAGATGTGTGGATGATGTTGAAACCAGAAAAATACTTGAAGAGGTCCATGAGGGAATTTGGGGAACGCATGCCAATGGTTTCAATATGGCCAGAAAGATCATGAGACTCGGTTATTATTGGCTGACAATGGAAAGTGACTGCATCAATTTTGCCAGAAAATGCCACAAATGTCAAATCTACGGCGATAAAATTCATGTAGCCCCTTCACCCCTTCATGTCATGACTTCTCCGTGGCCTTTTTCTATGTGGGGTATGGATGTCATAGGGCCAATTTCTTCAAAAGCTTCAAATGGACATCGATTCATTTTTGTGGTTATCGATTACTTCACCAAATGGATTGAAGCCGCTTCGTTTGCCAATGTGACGAAGACTGCAGTGTGCAAGTTTTTGAAAAAGGAAATCATTTGCCGATATGGTTTGCCTGAAAGAATCATCTCAGATAATGCCACGAATCTGAACAATAAGATGATGAAAGAAGTGTGCGAGCAGTTCCAAATAAAGCATCATAATTCCTCGCCCTATCGCCCAAAGATGAACGGGGCTGTTGAAGCAGCTAACAAGAACATTAAGAGGATCATTGGGAAAATGACTGAGACATATAAAGATTGGCACGAGAAACTTCCATTTGCTTTGTTTGCATATCGCACATCTGTGCGAACATCTACGGGAGCAACTCCTTTCTCTCTAGTCTATGGAATGGAAGCTGTGCTACCTATCGAGGTTGAGATCCCCTCTCTGCGAGTATTGATGGAATCAAAGTTAGAAGAAGCAGAATGGGTTCGAGCTCGATATGATCAGTTGAACCTCATTGAAGAAAAACGTCTAAGGGCAATTTGTCATGGGCAAATGTACCCAAAGAGAATGATCGCAGCCCATGACAGGAAGGTACGACCAAGAGAGTTCCATGAAGGAGAACTCGTTCTGAGAAAGATTCTCCCAATACAAAAAGACCTGCGAGGAAAATGGGCACCAAATTCGGAAGGACCATACGTTGTAAAAAAGGCATTCTCAGGAGGAGATTTAATCCTTACCGAGATGGATGGGAAGGAGTTACCGAATCCGGTGAATTCGGATGCGGTGAAGAAATATTATGCTTAAGATGAAAACCCGAAAAGGGCATCTAAAAAAAAGGGCGAAAACCCGAAAAGGGCGTCTTGATTAGTACAAAAAGATTAGGATGAAAACCCGAGAGGGCGTCCTAATGAAACAAACCTGGCGGTCGAACGATAGGTCAAGTAGTGAGACTACAGTATTTGAAGCACTTCTGAAAGCTCGAAATTTTCTACGCAAGAAGCCATGCTCGAAAAGATTATTGATTGAGGAACGTGGAAGAGTTCATGTGTTGAATATCTAGAGCATTTGTATCCGTTGAATACGACCTTTTCTTTCTTTTTAACATTTTTACTCTTATTGGTTAACTTTCTTTGTTTGCCATACTTGAAATAAAGGAATATGAGATATCCTTTGTGTCCCTACCTGACCATTTTCATGCATCTCATTATGTGTTTATTTAATGATAAATAGTGAAATGACATACTCTAAACAAAAGAAATGTCAAGCATTACCCGGATAAGAATTTGATAAGTGCAAGATCTTCAAAGCAAGAACAAAGTTTAACCAAGGGCAAAAAGGGTGATATCTGAGAAACGTCGATTACTCGTAAAGCTTGAAGACAGGTATGAGGCCTGAAGAGAAGGTCGAGAATCAAAGCAATGAACGCAGATCCTCAATAATCATGGCGAAAATGACATACGACCAATATGCTTAAGGAGCACTGCATAATCATGTAGGCATAAAGGCATTTAAGACAAACATGTGCATATCATGATGACATCATGCATGGCATATACAGGTAATCCAGTAAAGCAAGAAATCTTGAATGAGAGTCGCACTGAATCAAAGGAAAAGATACTCGAGTTCTACCAAAGGACTGGTTTTGGTATTTTGATGTTTAATATTCATGCTTTCCAAGGAAAATCAACTCATATTGCGAGAAATGAGTTGAGCCTCAAGACACGTTGAGGTATTTTAAATTTTTTAAAAAAATCAACTCATATTGCGAGAAGTGAGTTGAGCCTCGGGGCACGCCGAGGTATTTTTAGTTTATGTTTTAAATTGACTCATACTGCGAGAGGTGAGTTAAGCCTTTTAATTTTTGTTTTTCAAAATCAACTCATATTGCGAGAAATGAGTTGAGCCTCAAGACACGTTGAGGTATTTTTAAATTTTTTAAAAAAATCAACTCATATTGCGAGAAGTGAGTTGAGCCTCGAGGCACGCCGAGGTATTTTTAGTTTATGTTTTAAATTGACTCATATTGCGAGAGGTGAGTTAAGCCTTTTAATTTTTGTTTTTCAAATCAACTCATATTGCGAGAAATGAGTTGAGCCTCAAGACACGTTGAGGTATTTTTAAATTTAAAAAAAAAAATCAACTCATATTGCGAGAAATGAGTTGAGCCTCGGGGCACGCCGAGGTATTTTTATTTTATGTTTTAAATTGACTCATATTGCGAGAGGTGAGTTAAGCCTTTTAATTTTTGTTTTTCAAAAATCAACTCATATTGCAAGAGGTGAGTTGAGCCTCAGCTCACATGTTGAGGTATTTTCAATTTATGTTTTTTTTCAATCTATGCTTTCAAAAATCAACTTATATTGCGAGAGGTGAGTTGAGCCTCAAGGCACGCTGAGGTATTTTCAATTTCTGCTTTACTAATTCTACTTTTCAAATCAACTCATATTGCAAGAGGTGAGTTGAGTCTCAGGCCACACGCTGAGGTCTTTTCAAATTCTGTTTTTAATTTCTGTTTTTTTTTAATTTCTGTGTTTCAAAAAAAAATCAAAAATCAATCAACTCATATTGCAAGAGGTGAGTTGAGCCTCAGGGCACGCTGAGGTATTTTCAATTTCTACTTTTCAATTTCTGTTTTTCAAAATCAACTCATATTGCGAGAGGTGAGTTGAGCCTTTTAATTTCTATTTTTCAAAAACCAACTCATATTGCGAGAGGTGAGTTGAGCCTTTTTCTATTTTTCAAAAAAATCAACTCATATTGCGAGAGGTGAGTTGAGCCTTTTTCTATTTTTCAAAAAAATCAACTCATATTGCGAGAGGTGAGTTGAGCCTTTTAATTTCTATTTTTCAAAAACCAACTCATATTGCGAGAGGTGAGTTGAGCCTTTTTCTATTTTTCAAAAAATCAACTCATATTGCGAGAGGTGAGTTGAGCCTTTTGCAAATTCTGTTTTCAAAAATCAACTCATATTGCGAGAAGTGAGTTGAGCCTTGGCTCACGTGCTGAGCTATTTTCAATTTCTATTTTTAATGTCTAGTTTTAAAGAGTCAATTCATATTGCGAGAAATGAGTTGAGCTCAGGATCACATGCCGAGTAAAGAATAAAGATTGGACAATTGAACAAAATTTAGTACTTTTAAGTCTTTGCACTATCCTTGTTTCACAATGATGAGCAAAGAGGGGCAGTTGTAAGCACTAAATTTTTGTCCGACTAGAATTTGTGTTTAATTTTCAAAATTTCAAAAAAAAAATTAAAAAAATAAAAATTGCATTTTGACCCCCAAACTTTTCCTAAATTTCATTTTTACCCTTAAACTTTCTTTAAATTTCACTTAGACCCCTAAACTTTCATTAAATTTCATTTTAATCCTAAATTTTCTAAAAATTACATTTAGCCCCAGAAGTTTTGCTGCATTTGTGATTTGGTCCTTCAGACAGGTCACGTGATTTGGGGCACCCACTTTTCAGATTTTCAGGCCTCCCCTCTCCGCTGCCACCTGAAAACAAAGAGAAAGAGGACAAAATTTGGAGCTTTTAAAAAAGAAAAATTGAAGAGAATGGGGGGGATTTTTCGGAAACCAAAAGCAAAAAAAATAGCAGAAAATTCCAGCAGCAAAAAAAAATACTCCCATGGGCCGATCCCACGCTCACCGCCACCGTACACACGCCACCACGATCGCCGAGCAACGATCATCGTTGCTCCTCGCCGAAGTCAAGCTAAGAAATGTGCAAGCATAAACAAAAGAAAGGAAAATAGCAGCAAGCAAGCAAAAAAAAGTAAAGTAGAAAGAAGTGAAGAAAGAAGAAGAAGAGAGGAGGGAAAGGAGAACGCCGGCGACCGTCCAACCACCGCACCCAGGAGACACCGACGGCGGTGAAAAAGAAGGGCCAAGGCTTTGAGACAAGAAGAAGAGAAGAAGAAAAAAGAAAAAAAAAGAGGAAGAAAAAGAGAGAGAAAAGAAAGAAAAAAAGAAAAAAAATAAAAAATAAAAAATAAAAAACAGCAGGCTAGTTTTGGTGGACCAGTAGCAGCCCACCAGCAGTGGCCCACCCGTGCAGCTCCAGTTCATCAGCAGGCCCAGCGCAATAGTCCAACAGATTCAGCCCATTTCCTTGCAGCCCTCAAGTAGCAGCCCAACAAAAAAAAAGAAGCAAAGAGAAGAGGGCCTATTCTTCAAGCCCACAATTTTGGGCTTTTGGTAATTTTTTTTAAAGCCATTTTAATTTAACTCATATATTTAAATGGTGTTTCATTTAATTTAAATTTACATTTTTAGAATAGTTTTATAAATATTATTATGTCATTTTATTTGCATGTTTAAAATAAAAATTATTTTAATGCATAAGGCAATGAACCGATTTAGCATCAAGCTATTGATTTCATCGCTAGGTTGGGTGGATATCGATAGCTCGTGTTAAATTCGGGACGTCCTTTTAAAATAAAAAAATGTTCAAAAATCCTCGTATTTAAAAAAAATCCTCGTGTTTTAATGGAATTCCGATTAAATATTAAGTTGAATTGGTTTGACACTAATTCGTCGATTTCATCGCCATGTTGGGGTGAACATCATCGATTCGTGTTAAATACGGTACGTTTTAAAAAAAAATTCGTGTTTCAAATTTTCGTGTCTTTAAAAATTACTCGTATTTTAGGAATTTTTGACTTTTCGCGTTTTCAAAAGTTTTCGTGTTTTAAAAAAAATTCACGTTTTAAAATGAAAAAAATTTTCGTGTTTTCAAATGAAAAATTTTCGTGTTTTAAAATAAAACAAAAAACAAAAAAAACTCCCGTCTTTCAAAAATTTTCGTGTTTTCAAAAATTCTCGTGTTAAAAAAATTTTGTGTTTTCGTGTTTTCAAAAAATTTTCGTGTTTCAAAAATCTTCGTGTTTTCAAAAATTATTATTTTGTTTCAAAGTTCTCGTGTTTAAAAACAAAAAAAGGGTTTTCTCAAGTTTCAATCGGATCACAATTAAATATTAAATTGAACTTGTATTTTTGAAAATTAAGACAACGCGCGTTTTACGAGATACCAATTTTGGGCATCGCGAGGGTGCTAATACCTTCCTCGCGCGTAACCGACTCCCGAACCCTAATTTTCTCTGGATTTTTACGTGGACCTAAAATTGCCTCTTTTTTAGAAAAGTTTAAAAATAAATTTTTCTTCTGAAAAGAGAATTTTGTAGGTGTCCGATCACACCTATGAAAAAAGATCGGTGGCGACTCCCTTTTCAAATAGATCGTGATTCTGTTTTCAAATTTTCAATATTTATTTCGATTAGCGCCCGTGCCCAATTTTTAGGTCAGTACACATGTCAAATACCAAACCCAAGTTTCACAACCAAACTTAACCTTTACCTAAACCTATTATCCCTATAATTCCTAAACTTGATAATTTTGACCAAAATAAGCCTTCACCAAATGCAATCAATCCTATTTTTCCTAATTTTTTTAATCAAAATGAACATCTCATTTTTTCATTAAACCAGCTGAAAATTTCAGAAAATATTGTTAATTGTCCTTATATTATGGAATTGTTAGAAGAAGAGGAAGGTGGAAGTGAGGAGAAAGTGTTATTTGAAGGGAAGGAAGTGTGTTAAGTGGTTGAAAATGTTATTCTACCTACTGAGTTTAAAAGGTTGGAATTGAAAAGGAATTTTAGTGACTTTGAACAAAATTAAGTTTGAATACGGGGGAAAGGCCTATAAAAAAGAGTGTGGCTTAACAATGAAGGCCATATGAAAGTAAGCTTAGAGGAAATAGGCTTAAGGGTAAAGGGAAGGGAAGGTTTGACAAGGTGATTTTCTTAGTAGAAATACCAATTCAGATAGATGAGGAAGATGGTGAACCATTAGTGTAGCCTCCTAAACCCGACCCAATCATCGGATTCGAGCTATAGTGTGTCACATTCGTCGCCAAAGCAGCTACGATCAAAATAAACACATTCCAAGACATTTAACATTAAAATACAAGCTTCATAAGCAAACAATATGATAAATAACCATACCTGGGTCCTATACGAGCTTATAAAGGCTTTAATGTTTACATGAGATCGAGTCAAGACTAAGTTGTAAAAGTTTCAATATTACAAGATTGATATTGCAACATGAGGGAGTTCCTCATCACGACGTAACATACTGACATGGGCTTGTCGAGACGACAGGGTTCCTCATCTCTCCCTGGCTTGAAACATTGATCACGTCGCAATGACATACGTATGACATTGTGATGTCATATATTGATTCTGCAATTTCGACAAACGAAACCTGTAATTTTCTAACCAATATACTCACAAACCTTAATGTCAACTATTATAAACAACAAACCAACACCAACTTAAACATATCTAAAACTTAAAACACATTAAGTTAATCCCTTATCATTCATAACTCAATAACCAAAGCAATTTATTCAAAAATGTATACACCCATATCTATAATCAACTATGATCATTAAACTTTACCTAATGCATTTTATTTAACTCACTCACACAATTACCTATTTCATCAAGTTCTTATATAATTGCAACTTCCATACCATTTCCAACAAATTTAACTCTATTGCAACTTATATACATCTAACCAAAATTGATACATTAACCATTAGACATCAAGTGCATTTATACATAGGTTTCTATACCAATTTGACCGAACCTAGGTACAAGCCTTATAACCAACAAAAGAGATTTATAAAAACATTGTTGAGTCTGAGATCTTGATTGGATGTTGAAGTTGATGCTCGGGATCTCGCTTTATATCTATCTTACGCATGGGAAACAAAACCATAAGCTGAGCGATAAAGCTTAGTGGTATTTTTATAATTCAAGCAATAAAATACAAGTTAAGTCAATTAAAAACACTTAATCAATATGCCATTCAAAACACATACCGAACATCATTCTATAATGTACCATCATACCATATGATTCATTCTATACATGTTCAACTAACTAATATATGAATACATCACATTAACATCTTATATCTTGAATCGAATTGATTAATTTGTTATGTTTTCATTTTAGTCCTCTGGACTTATAAATTCGGTTCACATGATCTTTCACATGCTATCTATATTCATATATAATTATCAACTTTACATTTTAAATCCATATTAATGTGACTCGAACTTGAATAGATACACAGATTCAACCAACACACTAAATTTGACACCCAGTGCCTCATCGAAAAGTCCGAAGTAGATAGTTTGCGCCCAACGCTCATCGGTATAACTAAAGTATTAATTGTGCCCAACACTCATCGATGTGTAGTCGAAGTAACCTGTACTCAATCTCTCCTATGTCATGCCAACTATATCCGACTATGCCTGAACAATTAATAAGGTAATAATTTATCCAACTCATCATTTTGTTCAATCCACATTTCATCAATGCAATTCATAGTTAAATTCATTAATTTATCACATAACATATTTCAACCCATTTTCAAAGTTATTTTCATACTTCCATCAAAGTACACTATTTCCAATTCTATTCAATTTAGTCTTTTATCTCAATAAATCAAACATATTCATACCAATTCAACTCAACTAATCAATCTCAACTTACCTCCATATCTTACCGTGTAAAACAATAGAAATATGTAACAATTAAAGTGATTCGAATTATTGAAATACAAACTGAACACTCGAATTACTCGTCGTTGGCTCTCGTCTCTCCTTTCCCTCTTGACGTTCCCGAGTTATCTTTAGCTAAAAATTATAGCCCGACAATATATAATATTAAATTCTAGCTCAAATGACAATGAATTACGAAATCACACATATTTTACGATTTATTCAATTTAATCCTTAAAATCAAGACTAGCATAATTTTCAATTTAAAGCTTCAAATTGAAATTTGATTTCACGAAAACTCATTAGGGACTTCGTATTTTGTATTCCTATTATCAATTTTTTATTTTATTCAGTTTAGTCCCTAATGTACAAAACTATATATTAAGTTTTATAATTTATTCCTTTTTTTACATTTAAGCTTAAAATCTATCAATTTAACACCTAAAACTTCAAGAAATCATCAATGGAAACTTTCTAAAACTTTAATAGATATTCAAACTAGTACATGAGCTAGCTAAATTAAGCTCCCATGACCTTAAAAACATAAAAATTACAAGAAAAGGACTTAAATTACCTTAGTGTTAAATGACCGAGTGCTAAGCTTCCAAAAAGGGTTTTTCTTCTTTGGGTTTTTGGCAAGAGAATGTGAAAGGTTGAAGATGAAAAGCTTTAATTAATTTTTGGCTTTTATACTTAGTTTATAACTTAATTATTTACTTAATTATCCTAATTAAACTTAATTAAGTAAACTTAATCATCATTAGTCAAAATAAGTGGAGTCTTCGATTATTTCCCACCAATACATATTATAATTTGGTTTAATTGCTCTTTTGGTTCTTTAGCTAATTAAAAAATCTATAATGATTGAACTTTTATAATTTTGTCCTTGGACCTTAATTAAACAAAATTTCGACTAAATTACTTATAAAAAATTCAATTAAAAATATAATAACTCTATAAATATTTATATTAAATATATACGGGCTTGTTTTACAGAAATGAGGTCCTGAAATCGTATTTTTCAACACCACTGAAAACCAGGTTGTTACAATTCTCCCCATTAAGAAATTTCCTCCTTAAAATTTACCTGGAAAGAGGTCGGGATATTAGGATCTCATTGTCTCTTCCGATTCCTAGGTCGCTTCTTCTATGCTATGACTGCGGCACAAGACTTTCACAAGTGGCAAGCTTTTATTACTCAGCTCTTCCACTTCTTGAGCTTAGATTTTTACTGGTTCCTTTTTATATGATAAGTCGAGTTGAATTTCAATTTCTTATACTGGAATAACATGAGATGGGTTAGAATGATATCATCTAAACATTGATACATGGAATTCATCGTGGATCTTTTGTAATTCCAACGGCAAGGTAAGGCAATATGCAACCAACCCAATTCTCTCAATGATTTCATACGACCCAATATACCTGGGACTTAATTTTCCTTTGTCGCTGAAACGTAAGACCTTTTTCCACGGAGAAACCTTTAGGAATACTTTATCACCTACCGAATACTCGATATCTCTCTATTTCAAATAAACATACAATTTCTATCTATCAAATGTGCCTTCAATCTATCCCTGAAAAACTTTACTATACTTTCAGTTTTCTAAATCAATTTCGGCACAACGATTTTTCTTTCGCTCATGTCAGACCAACAAATAGGCATTCTACATCTACGACCATATAAAGCTTCATTCGGAGCCATCTAAATGCTCAACTAGAAATTGTTATTATACACAAATTCGACTAGTGGTAAATAATTTCCCTAGCCAAATTCAAAATCGATCATGCAGGCTCACAACATAACATCTAATATCTGAATTACTTTCTCCAACTGACCATCAAACTAAGGCTGGAATGCCGTGTTGAAATTCAATCTCATACCTAAATATTCGTGCAATTGTTTCCAGAATGTAAAACGAGGGTCTTGGTCAGAAATAATAAACAATGGTACGCCGTGAACTGTAACTATCTTGTGAACATAAACTTTAGCTAACTTTTAAAGTGACCAATCCGTTCTCACCACCAAAAAATGAGTAGACTTTATTAGTCGATCAAATATTACCTAGATGAAATTTCTGTTACTTAGTGAATTTTGCAGAGTAATCACAAAATCCATTGTAATTCGTTCATATTTCTATTCTGGAATAATGATAGGCTGTAACAATCCAATGGGAACTTTGTGCTCATTTTTACCCGCTGACAAGTTAGACATTTGGCAACATATTTCACGATCTCTCTTTTTATTCCAGGTTACCAATACGATTCTCAAAATCACAATACATTTTCGCACCACCAAGATGCATTGCAAAGGGACTATCGTGTGCCTCTCGAAGAATCAATTCTTTCAATTCAGTAACATCGGGAACACAAATCTGATTACAGAATTTAAGGCAACCATTTTCATCAATGTTGAGATTCTCAACAATACATTCCTAAACGAAATCCTTTTTCTCAGACAATTTTGCATCAGTAAGTTACACCTCATTTATCTGATCAAGCAACACTAGTTTGATTCCCAATTTAGTTAACAGACTACCATCATTGCCAATACTGAACTGAGCAAACATTGCTTGCAATTCAATCGCTGTCTTCCTTCTCAAAGCATCAGCTACAACATTAACTTTAATTGGTTGCAAGTCTTGCCATCTTTTTTGGTTCACATCATGGACAAGGATGGCCTTCCTACACCTCATTATTAAGCTCTGTCTAAGATGATTAAGAGATAAAACTATTTTGTCTCAATTTTTAGGCTTAGGAACTGTTATGAGTTTTTGTTTGTTTTTCCTTTTTTTAAGTCTTTGTTCATAGAATAAATTGCAACATGATGTAAAAAAAATACTAATACATCATTAAATTTTTTGTAAGAATAACCTAATAATCTAAATTCAATACCCCATAAAAAGATGAAGCCTAACCTTGAAATTAATAATTAATCAAATTGAAAACCTTAATAGCATTATACTCGGTAAATCATAACGTTTTCCTTTTCTTTGCTGCATCCAAATTAACCATCCTCAATATAGAACTTCACAATTATATTGTATTGGGACAAATTTTATATATTGGTATTTGTGGGGTGTGCCTCATATTTTTGGCTGAACAGACGACGATGTCATGGCAACAAGCTTTCTGATGTTGCGAAGATGGACGACATCGTGATGGCGCGAATGGGAATGTTGTGACGTGGCAATGTGTTCCCCACATAAATCAGGTTTCTTCTTCCAGTTAAACTCTACTATCTTTTTCAGGTTAAACTCTGATTACTTTAGGGATATTTGAGTATGACTAGACCTCTAATCTTAGCCTATTTAAAGAGGCCTTGTATCTCTGTTTTGAGGGCCCAATTAAAAGGCAATTAAATATGTAGTATTGCAACACCCTAGAATTCAGGGTTAAACGTTTTGAGGTTTGTAGTTGGGCTCAGTGAGTAGGTTAAGCAATTGGGTTTATTTTCACATTTTAGTGTCAGAATGAGCCTGGTGGTTCAGTAGTTTTGGGTGTGGTAGTTTATCTCTAGGTCTAGTGTTTGAATAATTGCGAGTGTTTTAGAGAAATTAATTTTATTCGAGTTTTGTTTTTAAGTTTTAAATATTTAATTAATTCTTATTTTATTTTATTTTATTTTTTAATCTAAAAGTGTGGGTGTGGTAGTTTATCTTTTTCACACATTCCTCTTTTCTCTATTTCTTTCTCACGTCAGTTCTTTCTTCTTCCTCCATTATTCTTTTTGTTTTCCTTTGTTTTTCTTTTCAGTTGGAGTATTAAATTGTTTGGGGGGTTTTTGCATCAACTTTGTTCGGCATTAAAGATTTTAGTTTGGCATTTCAATAGAGGAATTGTGTGATTAGATTGTTTAGGTGCAAAAACGTGTAAGTGCCTTTGATTTTTGTTTTGGTTTTTCTAGTATCTTCATCATTGTTGTTTAATGTTTTAAGATAATTTTGTGATCTTGTAATGGAGTTACAGTTTTATGGATGAATCGATTAGTTCATGGTGCCGGGGTGCCGATTTAAGGTGTGTTTTTGAACTATTAGAGGTTAAGGACCTTTCATTCAAGGAATTATCAATTTTCAGCTTTTTTCAGTGTGGTTCCGTGACTACATAGGTGGCCAGACGAGTGTGTGCCAGACACAGGCGGTCCACACAACTGTGTGACTTTGGGAAATTAGGGTTTTTGGTGATTTTTAGTGCCACTCGATCGTGTGGCTACTGTTTGGGGATTTTGTCAATTTTCACACAAGCGTGTGCTTTGGACACACGGTTGTGTGAGTTTTGCACACGGCCGTGTCTACTATGCTCCTTAATTTGGCACTTTTGGACAATGAGTTACACGGGCTACTCACACGACCATGTAACTCGGTCACACTAGTGTGTGTATCCTCCTATCACTTTTAACACGGACGTGTAGACCTTCACACGGCCTATACCCTCTCACATGGCTGGGGTACACGGCCGTGGGGCCCTGTTTCTTAAATTTTTGTACTGTGTTGAAATTTGCTTGTTTTGTGTTTTTGTATGTTTCGACCATTGGTTAAGCGTTGGTAACTGTGATTAGGACTCCGTTGTGACTTGGATTTAAGTATGTATGTGTGTTTGTATGTGTTAAGTTTAGATAATCGGGAAATGTATTAAGGGGTTATGATGAATGAGCTTGAGATGCTTACCTGTTGTCGTAATTCTAAAATGTGTACAAATGGTATCAATTCTGAAATTGTTTGAATGAGTATGAGTGACTTTTTTTGCGAGTCTGTTAGTGTATGGTGTGTATTCATGCAATTGCATAAAGTCAGGGTTTTTGCTTACGAAGAGAAGGAAGATTGACTGGGCAGTTCAACTGCAATATTTTTGTACAGCGATTTACCGCACTATTTCATATATGTCAGCTTCGCTGCATATCAATATTTAGGTGGCTAAGTTCTACTATTATGGTGTGTAGGGTGGATGGGCTTATCAAAGCTCTTGTGGTGTGCAGGGCGGATGGGTCTATTATGACTCTATTATGGTATGCAGGGGGTTGCAATGGTGTTCAGTTGGTTAGGTGGATTTTGTATACATTGCATTTATTATATAATGAAATTTTCATATGGCTAAAAACTGTTGGAATATCATGGTTGTTTCTAATTATGAAATCTTCAAATTGATTGTGAGTATAATAATTTGATGTGTTTAGTACATATGCGTGTTTGGAGTAACATATGTGTTTCTTTGAAAAGCCTTTGTAAATGTGTTTATGCTTCTCATTACTGGTTCTAGATTTTCTTACCCTAACTGTGTGCCCTTATCGGGAGTATCATTTTTTTAACTCTGTCTTTTTCTATATGTTTATGTTTCGGTCTCACACTGAGCTTACATAGCTCACTTCCTCTCAATTTCTTCTTTTCAGGTAAATCTCGTGCTTGGTGTTGGACTTAGAGCATTGGTGATCTCAGAACTTCTTCTTAGGTTTTCTCAATTCTGTTAGGACTTATTAAAGTTTTCAATAATTTGGTTAAATCATTTCCATTTGGACTGTTGGCAACATTTTTATGGATTGTGGCATAATTTGATTTGGACTCGTAAAGTTTTTAGTTTATATTGAAGTTTTGATTATGGTTTTTCAGATTCGAATTTGATATATCATTTTCGTAACTGGTTTTGATTTTTTGAAAACTTTGGTTTAAACATTAAGACAATGCAAGTTTTAAACATAAAATATTAGTTTGTGCTTTGCATTCAAATGGTAAGTATTACATTCTTCGCTACAAATAAGTTTTCATAACGCCAGTCTTTTAAATTTCCAAATCTGTTTGATTTCAAGTTCGATGTATAAATTTTTAAACGATTTAGCTCAATTCAAGCAAATCGTGTTCGGATTAAGTTTCAAACAGTTCTTTTGTAAATTTTTCTAGGATCACTTAAGTGGTCAATGTGACTTCTGAGATCCTGCCAAAACTTCTGGGCCAAGTTTCGAGGTGTTACAAGTACTATAAGGCTTTTCTTTTTTAGGCGACATGATGTAGTTGCTAATGAGATTTGGTGAGAGTTTTCATGGTAACTATGAAGAGAATTTTGTACCCCTTTTGAGATAACTCTGTGAGAGTTAGGGCTTTGTATTCGGGGTTTTAGGTTTTGTACATTGAGTACATTTAGGTTTATTTTCTCCATACTGTACTCTCGTTTGTTTACTTATTTAGTGAAAAGCTGAAGCTTCCTTTTCCCGTGGTTTTTATCCTTTTCGGAGGAGTTTTCCACGTAAAATTTGTGTATTCAATCTTCTCTGCTTTTCTTGTTCGTTGTTTATACAGGTCGATCCCCAACAATATTGATTAGAGTAGTTTGTTTTTTTCCATTAGGGCTTTGGTTGTGTTGGCAAAGGTTGAAGCCTTGGGTTTGTTAACATCAAGGTTTGAGTCTCACCATGCACACATGCCATATATGGGTTCTCTTCTCAAATTCATTTATTCTAGTCTAGGTTTGGATGTATTCAAGTTTTGAGTCTATTATGCTTTGTATTGAGTTTATTCTAATTCTAGTTAATTGGATGTGTACTATTTGTGATTTGTATTTGTAATTATAAACTTGTACTCCTTAAAAAAGGATTGCTTATTTTGATTTCATCAATTATCAATATTGATATTTATCTATTATAATGCATGCGATTGAGTTTGGTGCCACGAACTAAAGTGACATCAATATTTTTTTAAAAAAAATAACAAGCAAGAATAAAAGTAATAATTTCATTACAATTTTTCGTATTATCTTTGTTAGGATTTAAATTTGCATAGTTGTAATGGCTTGACTTGTGACAACAATGGCAACCACAACATTCTAGCACAACATTGTTTTTAGTTGAATATTTTTACTTTGTTATTGTCTTAGTTTTTCCAATGTATTACGTAGTAAAAATAGTAACTAGGATGTTTACTACAAGAGCTTAAAGAACTTTCTCTTCATTGGATAAGAAGTTAAGGTGTAAAGAGTCCTTGTGACCCGATGACCATGGAAGCTAAGGTATGAAGAGTTGTTAGGGTTTTGAAAACTATGTCATTGTTGTTAAAGAGAGATTTGAAGATAAAATGACCCTTTTGAATAAAAAGATATACTGAGTGTTTGAAATGAAATATAAGGGAGCTTATCAAGTTGATGGAGATGGTTATTTGAATGATCTACATTACCAACTTAAAGAAGATGATTTCTTTTTTAGAGTTTGTTAGAGTTGTGTGACCCAATTTCCATTTGATTCGGCCTGAAAAGTTCGAGATGCAACTCACTTGTTAAAGAAACAAAATAGAGAGGCAAAATTGGGGATCTATGGGGGCGAATGTCCAAGGGTCGAAAGCCTCTTGAATTCTTGTTTTTCAACTTTAGTGAACTCGTCCTCTATCCGTGATTTTTTTCGATAAGGGTTTTCCACGTAGAATTCGTGTGTTCTTTTTTTTTCTTTCTTATTGCTTTGCGATAATTCTTATTGTTTTCCCGAGGAATTGTTTTGTTGAGATTGTTATTTTTTTAAAGTATTTTGTTGAGACCATTACTTTTGAATAACTTTTTAATACATACTAGGTGATTGAGATAGTAGGTAATGAGAACTACGGTTAAATGTAGAAAGATGAGATTACAGGTTGAGAGTTAAGGGGTTGGGCTTAAATTATTGTTTGTTTGTACTATGATGATCTTAGTGAATTAGTTCTCCATGTAAGGCTTCACAAACATGAGTAAAGTCCAAACTATGTTAACAATCTTTTGTGCAAAGTTTCATTGTTATTGTTTCACTTGTTGTCGCCACAACTCTTATCACAACTTAATTGGACATTCATTCAATATTTTTTAAGTTAAAAAATTATATCTATTTTTGAAAAGACCTTATGGACTAATATAGAAAACTGCCAACATAAATCTAACTCTATTTGGTTTTAGAAAATAGAAGTCATTTTTATTTTTGATTCCTTGTAAAATGAAAAGCATTTAAAAAACCGCATTTGGTTCAAAATTTTAAAAATAACTTTTAGAAAATGAAAATATGTGAAAAATTAAAAAATAATAAAAAGGTGTTTTCATTCTAAAAATGCTATGTAAAAATCATGAAAATAATTATTTTTAACTTTTCATGAAAATAAATATTTTTAAATTTAAATGAATTAGGCTTGGTTCAAACCTATACCTATTCATTTATCTTCTCATTTTAAAGGAAAAAGAATACACTACCTACTTTATTAATTATATAAAAATAATTTTGCATCTACATAATGAGTATCCTAAATTTATTAAAGAGTTAGGATTGAGTTGGTGTTGATAAAAAATCATGTGATCTTAGCTTTTGTTTTTAACAAACTTTACCTTTAAAAAAGTGACGACTGACCACAAGCATGAAATCTATGAAATATAATATAAATATAAAAAAGAGGGTCAACTATTCCATCTACCACCTCAAAATTAAAAATGTAAACTAGTGGTATTGTTTTATAAAAACTTTCATAAAAATTTTGTTTGTTCAACTCTTGATTATAACTCATGAATTTACACATAATTAATTTTAATTTTTTTATTAATCATTTTTTTCTTTTATTTTGGGTTTGAGAATTGGAATAACTTATTTTCTAGGCTTAACGTATCAAAAGATTTTTTTTTTGAAAACATTGTTAGAATGCCTTCTTATTCTCAAAAATATTTATTAAAAAATGGGTGATTTAATTTAAGCAAGGAATAAAATTTGTAGATGTACTAAGAATTCTTGGGTTAGACTAATAGCGAATGTCTACTTTGATACATTATTAAAGGCAACTTAAAAGAAAGAGAACTTAGATATAACTTTTTTTTTACCTCTAAGAGCATTTAGATTAGGTTTTCTTTTTTTTATTTTTTAGTCATAACGATTTCTTTAATAATTTTATTATATGTTGTGATAATTTTTTTTACACAATGCTTAGAACTTCTCATAACCCCTCTCCAACCCATAAATAAGAGGATAATGTGCTTCAGCACACTTGAACATATGTCCTCCTACATTGACAACAATGTCCATACCAATCGAGCTAAGAATCAATCGATTTTAGTCATAACAATTTTGAATTGTTTGAGTATATATATAATTAAAATTAGTATTATCAAAATTAGACAAACAAAAATCTAAACAAACTTGAATTCAAGTGTTAAGAAACAACTCTTTAAAAGAAGAAAATGTTGCAATTGATATATCAATCACTATACTTCAAAAGCATACTCTAGTGGAATATAAGGCTACTTTTTGACAAAGGGAATTTGCAAACAAAGGTATCCTATATCAATTCTAGTAGAAGCTATTAATTTTTTTGTTTTATTTTGTATATTTGAAAGGGATATTAATACACTTTAGACTAATTACAAGAATATAAAACAAAATGAATAAGAGGAAAAAAAAGTGATAAATCATTAAATAGCCCTATAGATTGATGTATTGAGTGTATATATATTTGATAACTAATCAAGGATATAATATTGAAGAATGTTTGACATTGGGATTTTTTTTTGGATTTTTAATATATGAAGATTAATTTAATCTTTGATAAATTGAAAATTAAGTAGGAAGGAATATTTGGACTTAGTTTACTAGATTTTAAAATTTTAAAAAGTAAATTTAAGTGATAGTTGAATTGACCTATCATGCATGAATAATTTTTATTTAGATTTGAATATAGTTTGGTTTTCAATTAGAATATGTTTTGTAATGGTTTAGTGACAATTATTTGAATGCATATTATTTGTACTTGTAATTATGATTGTACTTGCAACTGTACTTGTAACTTAAACAAATGAATCAAATCATTTTCAAGGGATCAAACATTATGCATGTTAAGTTAAAATTTTTATTTCAAATGATCAAGCATTGATCCCGAATAAACTCTTTCCAACTTTAGACCTCTAGTCTGAGTTTCAACTTATGTAAATGTATGGATTCTCTTCTAGATTTATTTTGGTTATAGTTAGTTAGTTTAAGTTTATTAGTTGCTGACTTAATTATTCTGTGGCAGAGAGTAAGGATCAATTTGGTGTTTCTATACACATATTAAGAAGTGAAAAATATTTTTCAAATTCCTTTAAGGCTTATATGTCTCAAAGTGGTTGAAAGGAAGAATAGACATTTATTAGAGACAACTTGTGCTTTGGTATTTTAAGCAAAGGTATTGAAAGAGTTCTAGGATGATGTTGTGTTCATATCAACCATATGATGTCATTAGTGTTCTAGGGTGGTAGTCTATACAATGTTCTTTTTCCAAGTAAGACATTGTTTCTGATAGAACCAAGAAATTTGGAAAAACTTTTTTGTTCAAGATGCTTGCCCCCATGCCACTAAATTAAACCTGAAGTCCTTGAAATGTGTCTTTTGGGGCCATTCTTGAATCTAGAAAGGATACAAATGTTATTATCTTGAGCTCAACAAATATTTTATGTCAACTAATGTTCTTTAGAACAAACTTTTTTTTTCTATGAAGACATTTTTGAGTTCCACTAGTTAGAAGGAGGATGATGTTTGGTTAGTCTATGCTATCACAATCCAAGTTTGTCTGCACCAAGTGCTCTTGTTCATGTTTTTCTTGTTCTTGTTCCTATTGCACCTACATTTGAGAAGTTGTCAACAATTCAAGTTTATTTAGAAGGAAAGAGACTCAAGATATATGTCTAGTACGAAGATCTTCTTTATCAAATCGATCTCCAACTGACCTTGACTTCCGTCATAAAAATAAATGCTAGTTCACCTATCCTATTGCTATTTACATTTCGTATAACCATCTTTTCCCTTCATCTTGTTCTTTAATTACCTCTTTAGGTTCTGTGCATGTTCCTAATATTTTTAGGAGGCCTAGAGTTATATCGGTTGGAGAAATACAATGATCAAGTAAATCACTTCAATAGAATAAAATTATACTTGGACTTTGGTTGATTTATCCATTAGAAAGAAAGTTGTTGGCTGTAAGTGGGTATTTGTTGGAACATTTTTAAATATTTATAGTGTTCCAATAACTATAAATGAATGGGTGTAATTAATCAAAAGTTTTGATTTTTGAAAAAGAATTATAACTATTTAAATAATATTATTTGAATAGTTATAATATTAAATGAATAATTATGTGTTTATTTTAAAGACATTATTATTTAGAAAGACACCAATTGAAAGATGTCTCTATGAAGAGACATGAAAATTCCTATAAATAAGAATGGGATTTCATTTGGAAATCACACCAACAAATTCTAATATTCTTTCTTTCCTTCCTTCATTTTATAATATTATTAGATTATTCTATAAAGTATTACTATAGAAATCCTTTGTAGAAATTGAGTTTCTTGTTATACATTGCATAGAGCGTAGTGGATTATTCTTGTCAGTGCGAAATACAAATAGTCATTGGCTTCATTGTATCCTCGAGGTTAATTTGCTTGGAACTCATTTGCACATCGAAGATAGGTGGGAGCAAATATAACCTTAAAGATAGTGGCTTGATACAAGCCGTGGAGCCTTGTCCTATTTTTTTTCTTTTTTTCTGTTTGAGTTCTGTTTGTGTGTTCGAGATTTTCCTCACCGGAGATTTGTACTAACAATTTTAAGGTTATATTTCATGATGACTACCACAACACATGAAAGTGGAACACTAAAGGAGTTGGCTTCCAACTTTGTCAAACTTGATCAGTTTGATGGTGGCAATTTTTGATGATAGCAGAAAAGGATGCACTTCTTATTATCAACTTTGAAGATTGCTTATGTTTTGGATACTCCAAGACCTGGAGAGAATGAAAATGAATCTATTGTTGCAACCCGAGAAAGGCAAAAATGGGACAATGCTGATTACATGTGCATGAGCCACATATTGAATGGTTTATCTAATGTTTTGTTTGACACCTACCAAAACGAGGTCATCTAAAGAATTATTGAACAAATTGGAGACGCTATACATGACCGAAGATGTTACAAGTAAGAAATTTCTTGTCAGTCGTTCCAATAATTATCAAATGGTTGATGGTCGTTCTGTTATGGAACAATTTCGTGATATTGAAAAAATGTTGAATCAATTCAAGCAATATGATATGAAAATGGATGAAATGATTGTTGTATCCTCGATAATAGACAAACTTCCTTCATCTTGGAAAGACTTTAAAAGAAGTCTAAAATATAATAAAGAGGAAATATCTCTTAAGATTTTGGCAAATCATCTTTGTATTGAAAAAGAATATCGAAAGCAAGAACCTAAATTCTAAAAATGCCAAAGTGCATGTTACGGAGGAAGTACAGAATAATAAACCATTCAAGAGAAAGTTCAAACAGACTGATAGAGCACCTAAGTTCAAAAAGAAACAAAAGGGTTCATGCTATCATTGTCGTAAGCCGGGACATTTCAAGAATAAATGTCGATTTTTAAAGAAGAAATCATCTTCTAAGGCTGATAATAACAAAAATTCTGTTACAATGATATCTGAAATTAATATGGCACAAGATGATAATACATGTTGGATTAATACTGGAACAACCAAACATGTGTGCAAAGACAAAAGCGTGTTCACAAGGTTTGTACAATGTAAAAATGACAATACCTCATACATGGGAAATTCTGCCAACGCAGCAATCAAAGGCAAAGGGTCTATTGAACTACAATTCACTTCTAGAAAGGTTTTAACCTAAAATGATGTATATAATGTACCAGAAGTTAGGAAGAATTTAGTGTTTGGAAGTCTGTTGAATAAGTTTGGTTTCGAACTTGTTTTTGAGGCAGATAAGTTTATTTTGTCTAAGGGGGGAATTTTTGTAGGGAAAGGGTATATGTATGAGAGTATGTTCAAACTCAATATTATTAATGAGAATAAAAATACTATTTCTACTTATATGGTTGAATCTTGTTATTTATGGCATTATAGATTAGGTCATTTGAATTATAGAAAATTGAATGACATGTATAAGTTAGATTTAATTCCTATTTTTAATAATAATATTGAAAAATGCAATACATGTATGTTAACTAAAATTACAAGAAACCATTTCCCTAAGGTTAAAAGGAAAAAAAATTGCTTGATTTGATACATAGTGATTTATGTGACATGCATAATACTTCTACATTAGGTGGAAAGAAATATTTTGTTACTTTTATTTATGATTGTTCTAGATACTGTTATGTGTATTTATTACATTCAAAAAATGAATTGCTTGATAAATTTAAAGTTTATAAATCTGAAGTTGAACTTTAGTATGAATCATTTATCAAGTGCTTAAGATCGGATAGAGGTGAAGAATACTATAATCCAAGTTATTTTCAATCCATTGGAATTGTCCATCAAGTTTTAGCCCTTTACACACCACAACATAATGGTGTAGCTGAAAGGAAAAATAGAGTCTTGACTGAAATGGTAAATTCAATGTTATCATATTCAAGTCTTGGACAAGATTTTTGGGGAGAAGTTGTTCTAATAGCTTGTCATATATTGAATAGAGTTCCTAATAAGGAAACTAAAATAACCCCCTAAGAACAATGGAAGAAAAGGAAACCAAACCTTAATTATTTAAAAGTTTGGGGTTGTAGAGCTATTGTCAAAGTTCCATCACCTAAACGTAAAAAGTTAGGTGAAAGAGAAATTGAATGCATATTTATAGGATATGCACATAATATCAAGGCATATAAGTTCATGGTAATTGAACCAAATGATTCAATTTCAATTTCTACTGTTATTGAATCAAGAGATGCTACTTTTGATGAAAATATATTTAATTCTATTTCAAGACAATTACAGCCATAACAATTGATTCATTCTTCAAATGAGAATGAGATTCCATTAGAACAAATTGATAATAATGATGAATCTTGTCAAGAATTAAGAAGAAGTAAGAGGATTAAAAAGGTCAAAGATTTTGGACCAGATTTTATTATGTTTCTTATAGAAGGAAAATGTGAAAGTATATGCAATAAGATACCTTATTATTATAATACGAAATCTGATCCTATTACATTTGAAAAGGCAACAAAATCTCAAAACTCTGCTTTTTGGAAAGAAGCAATAAATAATGAGATGGATTCAATAATGGAAAATTAAACTTGAATCTTAGTTGATCTTCCACTGGGTTCCAAACCAATAAGTTGTAAATGGATCTTCAAAAAGAAAATGAAGGTTAATCGAACCATTGATAAATTTAAAGCAAGGTTGGTAGCTAAAGGTTTTACACAAAAACAAGGTATTGATTACTTTCATACCTATGCTCCAGTAGCAAGAATTGCTACAATTAGACTCTTAATCTCACTTACCTCTATATATAATTTGGTTGTTCACCAAATAGATATAAAAACTGCATTTTTAAATGGTGAATTGGAAGAGGAAGTGTACATAGAACAATCGGAAGGATTTGTTGTTCCAGGACAGGAGCATAAAGTATGTAAGCTTGTTAAATCTTTATATGGACTTAAACAAGCACTAAAACAATGGCACCAAAAGTTTGACAAGGTTGTTTTAGCTAATGGCTATAAAACAAATGAATCTGGTAAGTGCATATATAGCAAATTTGAAAATGGAAAATGTGTCATAATTTGCTTATATGTAGATGACATGCTCATTTTGGGCGCGGATTTGGATCAAATAGAAAACACAAAGAAATTCTTGTCAAACAACTTTGCTATGAAGGATATGGGTGTAACAGATGTTATTCTTGGGATTAAAATAACCCGAGATGAAAGCACTATAGCTTTATCACAATCACATTATATTGAAAAGGTGCTTAAAAAGTTTGGTCTTTTCAACTGTATACCAGCATCTACACCCATGGATCCTCAAATAAAATTAGTATCTAATGTTGGTAAGAAAATTGATCAATTGAAATAAGCAAGCCTAATTGGTTGTCTTATGTACATAATGACTTGTACAAGACCAGATATTGCATATACTATTGGGAACTTGCGTAAGTACACAAGTAATTCAAGTAGTTTGCATTGGCAAGCTTTGAATAGAGTACATAGGTACTTAAAGAAAACCATTAACTATGGATTGTGTTATAATGGATATCCTCCAATTTTAGAAGGGTATTCGGATGCTAGTTGGATTACAAGTTTGGAAAATCATACATCTACTAGTGGATGGATCTTCATTCTTGGTGGAGGAGTCATTTCTTGAGGTTCCAAGAAACAAACATGTATTACTGATTCCACCATGGCAACAAAATTTATTGCATTAGCCGCTGGATCTAAAGAAGCAGAATGGTTAAGAAATTTGCTTTATAATGTACCTTTATGGCCTAAGCCAATTTCACCTATTTCTGCCAATTTCACCTATTTCTATCTGTTGTGATAGTGAGGCTACTCTAACAAAGGCATATAGTCAAGTATATAATGGAAAGTCTAGACACATTGGATTAAGACATAGCTATGTCTGACAATTAATCTTTGATGGAGTGGTCACTATTAATTATGTGAGGTCAATTAAAAATTTGGCGGATCCTTTGACAAAAAGTCTTGCTAGAGATGTAGTAAAAAGGACCTCAAAAGGGATGGGACTCAAGCCTATTAATTAAATTCACCTATGATGGAAATTCGACTCAACGCTTGGTATAACGTCAAGTTTTGAGTTCAATGAGACAAAGTACATTATTAGTATGTGACTGTTAGCACTATAAATAAATTCATCCTAAGATTAAAATGCTAGGTACTCGTAATGATAAGGGAATGATGAGTAATGTACTCTTAATGGACCCATAACATAAACACGTTAGAGTGTTATAATTACGGGAACACTCTTGATAGGATCTACTTATGTGAGTGGAAGTGTGGTCGTTTCTAGGAGCTTAAGGGTTTGGCTCTGATAGCATTCATGAAAAGAGGACGCATACACATGGCCATAATAGTGTCCCTAGATACTATGCATTGACCGATATTGAAATCATTGTGTGAGATGTGTTCGGTTAATCAAATGAAATAGTTGGTCAAAGCTTAGTCTACCATGCAATTTCGATTAACTTTAACATGTTTTCACTAAGTGAAGGTTCAACTGTAAGATACATTCATTTATACAAATTGATTTTCAAGAATATCAAAATCTAAAATATTTTGAAAATGGGGGAGATTGTTGGAACATTTTTAAATATTTATAGTGTTCCAATAACTATAAATGAATGAGTGTAATTAATCAAAAGTTATATTATCTGATTTTTGAAAAAGAATTATAACTATTTAAATAATATTATTTAAATACTTATAATATTAAATGAATAATTATATGTTTATTTTAAAGACTTTATTATTTAGAAAGACACCTATTGAAAGATGTTTCTACGAAGAGACATGAAAATTCCTATAAATAGGAATGAGATTTCATTTAGAAATCACACCAACAAATTCTAATATTCTTTCCTTCCTTCCTTCATTTTCTAATAATATTAGATTATTCTATAAAGTATTCTTACAGAAATCCTTTGTAGAAATTAAGTTTCTTGTTATACATTGCTCAGAGTGTAGTGGACCATTCTCGTCAGTGCAAAACGCAAATGGTCATTGGCTTCATTGTATCCTCGAGGATAATTTACTTTGAACTCATTTGCACATCGAAGATAGGTGGGGGCGAATATAACCTTAAATATAGTGGCTTGATACACGCTGTGGAGCCTTGTCCTATTTCTTTTTTTTTCTGTTCGAGTTCCATTCATGTGTTCGAGATTTTCCTCACTCGAGATTTGTACTAACAATATTTGCAATCAAAGTTAACCATGATGGTCGATATCGTCTTGTTGCCAAAGGATATGCTCAGACTTATTGAATAGATTATTTTAATACATTATCTCTAGTAACTAAAATGACCTCCATTTGACTTTTTTATCTCTTTGGCAGTTGCTCATGACTAGTCATTACATGAGTTGGATATTAAATATCATTCTTACATGGTGATCTTCACGAAGAAGTTTATATGGAGCAACCATCAAGATTTCTTGCTTAATGGGAGTATAGGAAAGTTTACTATTTGAAGAAATACTTATTTAGCCTAAAACAAACCCTCGAGCATGGTTGGAAAGTTTAGTGGAGTAGTACAAAATTTTAGTATGAAGAAAAGATGCGGCAATTCTACATTTTACAAAAATTCTGAGATTGGCATCATTCTTCTTGGCATATATGTTAAATCATTAGTACAAGAATTTTTGCTCTTAAGTAATTTCTTTATAGTAAATTTCACACAAAAGACTTGGGATACTGAAATATTTCTTATGACTAAAGGTAACAAGGAGTAAGAAAGGGATTTTCTTGTCTCAAAGAAGATATGTGTTTGACTTGTTATTAACAGAACTAGGAAAATATGATCCAAACTGTGCAACTATGATTTCTAATTTGCATCTCACAAAAGACAATAGTGAATTATCTAGAGACCTTAAGTATAGAAGATTGGTAGGGAAGTTGAACCATCTTATTATAACCCGCCCATACATTACATATATTATTAGTGTTGTCAGTCAATTTATGTCATCTCCAATCGTTCATCATGGGCAGCTTTACAACAGATCTTGTGCATACTTAAAAAGGAGCTCTTAGACATAGTATATTGTACAAGAATCATGAAGACACTAGTATTGACTGCTTTACAAATGTAGAATGAATAGGATCTAAAGTTAATATAAGATCTCCTACAATATATTATGTATTTATTGGAAGAAATTTGTGTGTCATAGAAGAGTAAGAAATAGACCGTTGTATCTTGATCCAATGCAGAAGATCCACTACAGGATATTATGTACCTATTTGTGAAATTATGTGGATAAATCATCTCATGACCGAAATAGGCATGAAGTCTTCATTATCAACAAAATTATGATACGATAATTAAGTTGCTCTTAAGATTGCCTCAAGTTTGATATTTCATAAACGATTAAAATACACTGAAATTTATTATCATGTTATTTGTGAAAAAAGAATCAAGGACTAATATGTACTAGTTACCTAAAACACGAAAACCAACTTAATGATATTTTCACAAAACCTCTAATTAAGAATTGAGTTCAATATTTCTCGATTTTATTTTGTAAACCATAATTCAAATTAGTTATGTACAATACCTAAATATAAATATATGCCAATCATAATAAAGGTCCACATATATGAACCCGACATGTGACCGCACGCGTATGTTTTAGGGACAAGCATTCCCACCTTGAAATTTAATACTTTCTCATTTGCAACATCAATATTACGAAAATTTTAGGAGAAATTTATTGATTTTTATTTCTTAGCTTTAATTAATAGGACATTCCAAACTAAAACTTTGACAATGAAACCTCACCATGATTTGCCAAAGATTTTTTTTTTCTCATCCAACTTGACATTATGTCTAGAATTATGTATACATTGCTAGTCTTTTTAAATTACCTCAAACAAAAAATTTCCAAAAGTCGCTACCAAAAAAAGATTTTGGGTTAAAAGGAAAAAGAAATTAAAATGGTAGGGTCCTTAAACTACATATGAATCTCCACTTTTGGACAACAAGGATATCCCCCTTTAAAGTGATATAATTATTATAAATATATGTTTTACGTGTGGGTCCTTTAGGGCTCCATCTAGCATGAAAATTATGGTGTACATCCCACGCTCACATGTACGCATGTATATTTGTCTTTAGTGGGGTCTTTTTCCTTTTGGGGTGCAATCCAACTCTGACACATTATACGGAGGGACAAAATTAAGAAGTAATTTTTTAAATTCCATAAGATTTCAAGATTTCATGTTGCCATTATATTGGATACTCTACCCACTGTCTAAGACCTCTACTCATGTGTACGTTTAAATTTTTGACATATGAACTTTCACTCAGGCCGAAATTAGATGTTCTTTTACGGGCCAAAATTAAATTGTAAAAGATTTATGATTTACAGTTAACCTAATTCAGCCTAAAATCAATGATTGAATTAGTTTAACGTTGAATTAAGACTCTCAAATTCAAAATAAATTAAATTTATTTAAACTCAAAATTAGTTAATTTTAAAATTCAAATAACCCTAAAATTGACTACTACACTGCTCCCCACCCGAACGAATAGTTTTTATTTATATGACTTCAATTTTTAAACAATGGTAGGTTGTGGTGAAATTTTTTTGAAAGTTAAAATTTTATGTTTTTTTTTAAATTTACTTTTGAGAACAGACAAATATTGACATAGGTAAAAAAATGAATTATTTAATCATTTCTCAACAGAGTTGGTTCGAGATACCAACTCTATTAAAGCTTAAATATACTCCATTAATCTTACGAATTAATTACGCACCAACTTAATTAGGAAAGAATTAAAAAATATATATTTTTACATTTTATATAAAAAACAATTAAAACCTAAAATAAAACCCGGTATTTATAACCTCAAGTTTATTATTTCAATTAAAGATTTATTTATTTATAAATTTTATAAAAATATATAATTATTTGATACAAATGAGAATGAGATTTTGTGATGACTCTTCGAATTATATTTGGACGTAAAATGCAATACGTGCGTTTTTCCATGAGAGATACAGTAGTAAAGTGGAAGGACGCGGTATTGGAGTTGCAAAGCAATAAAAAGGATTGGATGTGAGAGTTTGACATGTTTTTTTCTTTTGTTTGAAAACAAGTGATTGGATAAACGCAAAAACCAAGAAAAGTGGGGGCAACAACAACACTATCTTATCTCCCTTCATTTACCATCTTTTATTGTCGGATACAATGCAATATCCATTTCATAGTTACTCCTTCATGTGAATCGGTTTTAAGCTTATTCAAGTTCTACAAAAAAGGAGCATTTCTTGTGTCGTTTTTAAAAAAATATATATTATTGGATAAGATTGTATTTTTTAAAAATTACAGGACAAAATACTTTTAGTTTAAAGTATTTTCAACGTATTGATAGAAAAATATTTTCACTTGGAAGTATTTTTTATCCCAATTCTTTTTTTTAATTTTTTTTTTGATGTCACCTCTTGTAAAAATAAAATTTACAAAATAAGTCTTTATATAGACTCCAAGTCTCGGTTATCTTATTTTCTTAAGCAATATGACATATGAATCTATATAAACTCATAATCAAAATATTCTTAGATAATGATAATGATTTTTTTTATGTGTGTGCTTAATTGTAGTTATTGGAACTTGAAGTATCTACCAGAGAGATGGGTCGATCTTGGGCTTGGCCCAAAATGTCTGCAAAAAGAAATGATTTGAAATCATTTGGGTTGGATACAAATGCTCGATTTGTATTGAGTTTGGATAAAAAAATTATATTTTAGATTAAATTTAATCTAAGTAATAATTTTTAAAAAAGTTTAATTATATATTTGAACATTAATATAAAAATATATGTTTAATATTTTACTAATATTTGAATAATAAAAGGGGTCTAGGCTTGCAAACACTTTTGAAATTGGGTTGTCACTTGCCAATGGATAATTCAAGATACAAATCAGTTAAAACTTTTTGGTTTTATTATTTAAAAAAAATTAAAGACATCTTATATAAAAATTTATATCATTATTTTATTATTTAAAATTAATTTGGGTTGACTAAAATGATCTTATTCGAATATCTTGGTTATTTGTCCAAATTTAAAGGCTGATATAATATTTGAAGGGTTTTCAAAAAAATTAGGCCTAAAAGAAGGGTTGCGCAAAAAAATATATTTGAATGATTTGAAAAAGAAAAGATTGAAAATGAACTTGCACAAAAAAACCAAATAAACTCATATTGTAAACTAGTCAAATTTGGATTTCAATATTTAAAGCTCGAGCCCAATCAACTTAGCATATTTTTTAATTTTATAATGTTATTTATTTTATGCAATTCATACTCTTCATTGAATATGGAATACTATCATGTTAATATAAAAAAATGGGAGGGATCCAGTTCCACCAGTGCGAAACATATATTCCAAGCTAATTATGAACAGTGTTTTGCGAGCTCCTTATGAATCACGAGCTCTATGTTTAAGTAAATGTTTTGACACTATAGTCTTTCGTGATTGTTGGATATAATGGCATGTCATAGGGTTTTGAGTACTCATCTTTGTGTTTTATGATTTGGGCGAGAGGCCTTAGGACAGGTTAGAAGAAATAAGAGAATGTCGAGCTAAGCTCCATTCAATGGAACATGCTGGTGTGATAGAGAGTGATAGCTTAATGCTACACTTATGGGACATGTTGGACTCTTTGAGTCAAATTGAAGGGTTATAAGGAGATATGCTTATCCAATAGAAAAGAACATGTGAATGTGAATGTGAATGTGTTTGTAACAACCCGTTTTTAGTGGTGTCGGGAGTAAAGATTATGAGACCACAATTCCGACTAGTGAGTCAATATATATTAATTAATTAGTATTTATATGATATCACAAATGCCGTATAAAAATTTGGTTATGAAATTTTAAAAATTAAATAGCTAATTTAGTAAAAAGGACAAAAGTGTAAAAGATGAAAAAGTTAAGGTTTATTAGTAAGTGTGATAAATTGATGTAAAAAGGAAGTTTAAAGGACTTAGTGGATAATAATATCAATTATCAAGATAGTGGATGCATATACATTGGTTTTGTTGTAAAATTTAATAAGTTTAAATGGTAAATTTGTAATTAGCAAATTAGAACAAGTTTTGATAAAAATAAAACAAAAGTGGTCATCTTCTCTAATGTTTCTTTTCCACCGAAAAACACCATAGTAGAAGGAATTTAAGCTTCGGTTGTGGAATGTCTTGCATGTAAGTGTTTTAAACTTTCATTTCTAATAGATTTTGCATTTTTGGAACCCTTTAAGTTAGACCAAGCTAATTGAGGGACTAATTTGATAAAATAAGATATGTATAAGGACTGGTTTTTGAGACTGTTCATTGTGTTGGAAGTGTTGGTTGAATAATTAAGTTTTATAGTATGAGAAATTATTACCTTGAGTAGTGATTCTTGCTAGTGTAGCTTTCAAGCAGTTAAATGTTATAAATTAAAATAGCATGGTGTTAGTTTATAAATTGCAAGAATTTAGGGACTGTATGAGAGTCATATGTACATTCGGTTAGCTAGGGAATTTGTTAAGGATGTGATTAAATTAGTTTTTGTGGTAAGGACTAAGTTTTGTAAATGCTAACTATTGAGGGTTAAATGTATAAATATGATTATGAGATAAATTGTTTAAGTTGAATTATTGTGGTTTTGAGTTAGTTAATTAAATTAAATTATTGTATTTAGATCAAGAAACGAGTAAAGTGGGTGTTAACCGAGGGAAGGCGAAAGTTGTCGAATAATCAACTCCAGTCAACGGAAGCGAACGTAATTTTAGTAAGTTCGTAGTCCTTAAACTCGAACTTTACTTATTTATTTTAGTTAATTTAGTAGTTACTTTGATATATAATTATATGTATTCAATGGATTGTTAGCTTGAATGAATTATTATGGAATTATATATGTAAATGTTTATGAAATGGACCATAGAATTTAACATAGATGATTAATGCAAAAGATTAAGTTATGAATTGATGGATCTTGGAATTATGTGTATGTAATATTGATTTAACCAACCAGTGTTGGACACACACATATGATATTGTCAGTTTATTCGACCAGCACTAGGCGCAAAACATTGTCAATTTATCTAATCAGTGCGGGGAATATCTATCATCGGTTTATCCGACCAACGTTAGGCACAAAACGTTATCGGTTTATCCAACTAGTGTGGGGCACATTTATTGTCGGTATTACCGACCAGCGCAGGGCGCAAAAGATTGTTACAATTTATCTGTCAGGCATTGGATGCCAATAAAGTTTTGATCTATTAGACTTGTATAATCGATCCATTGAAGAAGTTTGGCAAATGATTGATATAAAGAGGATGAGTAGAGAATGTTAACGACATTCCTTGTAATATACCATGTGGTAATAAACACAATAGGATATGGATTCTTAAATTATGGTTAATAAGTACATGTCTAGTTCTTGGAGATTAATGAAATTCACTCAATATATGATTTATTCTTCTGTGTCCAGGTTAGGTACTTAACTTTGATTGTCAACTTAGCATCCAAAGATAAACCTGAATCAACGTTGGTGATGTACTCTTTTTGTGTCTTGGCATGTACTTAAGATGTTAATAGTTTTAGAAATGGTCATTTTGTGTATTAGTTAGTTTTGTGAATGTTATGTTTATATGATGTTTGTTATGTGAATTTGGGCTATGTTTTGTATTAGTTGCAAATACTTGTGTATATGGTTGATGATATATGTTAAATGAAATTGGTTCTTTTGGAAGTGTATGCTATGAATTATCTTGATTTGAGTTAATTTATGGAATGTTGTGGTAGATAGGTTAGTGGTTCTTGATGATGAATAAATGGGATATATGGATGATTAAGGTTAATGCTAGTTAAATGATTATTGAATTATGGTGTAAATGAGGGGACATTGGTTAGGCACATAAATTGTAGGAAATTGACATGTTTTGACTTATTTGAAAGTGTTTTTGGTAGTGTTTATAGGGTGGTTTTATGCTTGGCTTGTTACCTAAGATAGGTGTGAATCATGCTTTGTTTTATAAGCAAGATTTAGTGCACACGGCCTAGGGCACGGGATGTCACGCGGCCGTGTGACACACACGGTTATGTGTCTTAATGTTTTTAAGTGCAGGTTCCACGCGGTCTAGCACACGGCCTGCAACACAGTCGTGTGTCCTAAAATAATTTGTCACACGGTTTGGGACATGAACAGCCACACAGTCGTGTGACCCAACATCGAATGCACACACAGTTAGGCACACGACCTACGACACGGTCGTGTGGCCTTAATTCAAATATACACACGGGCTGGGACACAACCGTATGTCCAGACTTCGAATGTCCACACGGTCTGGGCTACGTCACACGACCGTGTGACCCTTGCTTCCAAAATTTTCAACTTTTTCCTAGTTTTTTCTGTTTTGTTTCGAAGTAATATGTTCTATTGTAGCGACGTAAAAATTTTGGTTTGGGGTCGCTAATTGTGGCAATCTAGTGAAAAAGTTTGAAAACTGAAGTTTGATTTTAAAATAAAGAGGGAGTCACCACCGATCCTTTTCCTAGGTGTGATCGGACACCTATTAGATTCATTGTTTTTTAAAACAAAAGGAGGGCTGGATTTAGGTCTACGTTAAAAGCCAGAGGAAAATTAGGGTTCGAGAGTCGGTTACGCGCGAGGAAGGTATTAGCACCCTCGCGACGCCCAAAAATTGGTATCTCATAAACACATGTTGTCTTAATTTTCAAAAATGCGAACTCAATGTAAAGTTTAGTTATGATCCGAAAAAAACGAGAAATTTTAGTTTATTCCAGTTTTGAGAAGGGCATGCCTTTTTAACACGAGTCAATTAACGTTCACCCAACATAGCGATGAACTCGATGACTTAATGTTAAATCGGTACATTTCCTTGTTTATTGAAATTAATTAGCAAAACAAGTATATGATTTTCGAAATAATGCAAAGTAAATTGATATGAAATAAAAATAAATAAATGATAGGGCTAGGCATATATTGAAACAAATAACCAATGTGACAATAATATTAAAATGATAAAGATCTATACGACATTTAGCGCAATTCTAGAATTAAACACGAAATAGAAACAATGAATATATACATGAGATGGTATAAAAATATGTACATGGAAATGTATAAGAACTATATATAACTAGTAATATTAAAAATATATATAACATATATAGAACATATACAATACGTACATACCTTAGAAATGATAATAATAATAAGAAAACTATTTCGTACACTACACACATACTTATACATATATATATAAATAATAGTATATACAATATAATATTAGAAATATGTGTATAATAGTGTAAAAGAAAAATATAACTAATAATATTAAAATATATACAATGATAATATATATAAAAGATATATGTATATATAATTATATAATATAATATTAAAATATAATAATACAACATAAAAACATGACACAAATAAAGTATAGTATTAAGAACACATATATATAATACATGAAGAATATACATAATACTAAAATATTTAGGTAATATATGCGTATATTAAAAACTAGTAATAATATTACCGAGGTATATACAAATATATCAAGTATATATACGTATTATAAATATATAAATATATAACAAAGCATAAACTAATAAAAATAATAATAATAATAATAATGATAACATTGGAATATAAAAGAAACAAACATAACATTAATAAAATATTAAAATAAAGTGAAATAAAAATATTAAATATGAAAATATATATATGTATACACGTACATAATAAAAATATATACTAATACATAATAATAATAATGGTAATACTAATAATACTAATAATATAAAAATAACAAGGATATTTAATAAAGATATAAAAATCAACGAAAAAAAGGACTAAAATTGAATTAAATACAAAGTTGTGGGGCCAATTTGAAATAAAAACAAAGAAAAGGGACTTAATTGTACGCGCGTGAAACATTGGGGGACCGAAACAACAATTATTCCTTTCCATTAAAACGCAGCACATTGGTGGGGACTAAATCAAAAAGCGCGAGAAATTATGGGGCCAAATTGGAAACAAGGAAAATGACTTAATTGCAAAACCCTGAAAAAGCGGAAGGATTGCGCGCATAAATATCCCATTCAAACGAAAACACGCAGATCCTTTAGCGGGTCGGGTCGGATGGGTCGGGCATGGTCAAAACGACGTCGTTTTGGGGGTTAAGTGTAGCCCCCAAAACGACGTCGTTTTGGAGGGCTATATAAGGCCTAAAATAACCAAAAAAAATCATTTGGGGAGAGGGAAAGAAAAAAAAGAAGAGAGAGGGAAGAGAGAAGGGAGAGAGAAGGGAGGGGGGAAAGGGGAATCCGGCCAGGGGGCCGGTCACCGGACGGCCACCGGAGGCTCGCCGGCGCCGGCCACCGCACGTGGTGGCCGGAAAAGGTAAAAAATTTATTTTTTTGTTTTTTTATTTTTCGAATATATGTGTATATATATGCTAGAAATGAGGAAGAAAAGAAAAAAAAATAGATTTAAGAAGATAATAGAGAAAAATAAAAAACAAAATCACCTTCCGATTTATGTTTTCGTTCCTTGTTTCCCTTTTTTTTTGTATTTTCCTCTGCTTTTTGTATTAAAATTCCGAAAAAAAAAAACAAAGAAAACCCCCCCATTTTTACAGTGTTTCATTCGGCTTTTTATAGCCAGTTTTGTTACACACTTTGTTATTTTTTTTTTCTATTCTTGCTTCTGCTTTGCTTGTCTGTTGTTTTTGCAGGGCATGGCCGGTGTTGGTGGTGGGAGTGTCAGACGGTATGGGACTGTTGTAGTGGAGGTATGGGGCTGTTGTAGTGGGGGTATGGGGTTGCTTCATGGTTGCAGCGCAGAACAAAAAGGGGGGACTTAGGGTTGCTGTGATATTTTGTGTGTTGGGCTAGGTGGGCTTTTAGGGTTTTTGTATTATTTGGGTCAATCGGGTTTGGGTTGTAAGTGGGGGCAATGGGCTTGGTATTAGTGGGCCAAAATTGGTTTACTACAGCTGCCCCTCTTTGCTCATTGTCGTGTAACGGGAATAGAGCAAAGACACAAAGAAAGGCCAATTTTGCCTGGTCTTGCTGGGTCTTGGTGCTCTTCTAGTTCAGATAATCTTCTTCCAGTCCACTGCATCTTGTAGCTTTAGATTCAATCCACTACATCTTCTGACATATGCCTTGTAGCTTCGATCTACTCCAATGTAACTTCAAGGATATGAGATTTGTGGCTTTGATCTGCTTCCATGCTGCTTCAGAAAGATGAGGTCTACAGCTTTAATCTGCTCTTCTATCGCTTCTGTGAGATGAAATTTGCGATCTTCTCTTCTGTAACTCTAGCAAGGCAAGATCTGATATTCTCGATCAGCTCCACTCTGCAACTTCAGGGAGTCAAGACTTGCAACTTTGACCTGCTCCGTTGCAACTCCAGGGAGGCCACATTTGGTGTCTTTCATCAACTTCAATCTTTATTCTTACTTGGCATGTGATCTTGAGCCCAACTCATTTCTCACAATATGAATTGACTCTTTAAAAACAGTCATTAAAAACAAAAACTAAAGATATCTCAACATGTGAACTGAGGCTCAACTCACTTTTCGCAATATGAGTTAATTTTTTTGACAACAGAAATTGAAATTACCTCAGCGTGTTCTGAGGTTCAACTCACCTCTCGCAATATGAGTTGATTTTGAAAAAGTAGAAATTAAAAGGTTCAACCCACCTCTCGCAATATGAGTTGATTTTTGAAAACAGAATTTGCCAAACAGATTTTGAAAATACCTCGGCATGTGACCCGAGGCTCAACTCACCTCTCGCAATATAAGTTGAAATTAAAACACACAAAAAATTGAAAATACCTCAGCGTGCCCCGAGGCTCAACTCACCTCTAGCAATATGAGCTGATTTTGAAAAAGTAGAAATTAAAAGGTTCAACCCACCTCTCGCAATATGAGTTGATTTTTGAAAAAAACAGAAATTGAAATTACCTCAGCGTGTTCTGAGGCTCAACTCACCTCTCGCAATATGAGTTGATTTTGAAAAACAAAAATTGAAATTACCTCAGCGTGTCCTGAGGCTCAACCCATTTCTCGCAACATGAGTTGAAATTTGGAAAACAAAAATTGAAATTACCTCAGCGTGTCCTGAGGCTCAACTCATTTCTCGCAATATGAGTTGATTTTTTTGACAACAGAAATTGAAATTACCTCAGCGTGTCCTGAGGCTCAACTCACCTCTAGCAATATGAGTTGATTTTGAAAAACAAAAATTGAAGTTTCCTCAGCGTGTCCTGTGGCTCAACCCATTTCTCGCAACATGAGTTGAAATTTGGAAAACAAAAATTGAAATTACCTCAGTGTGTCCTGAGGCTCAACTCATTTCTCGCAATATGAGTTGATTTTTTTGACAACAGAAATTGAAATTACCCCAGCGTGTCCTGAGGCTCAACTCACCTCTAGCAATATGAGTTGATTTTGAAAAACAAAAATTAAAAGGCTTAACTCACTTCTCGCAATATGAGTCAATTTAAAACATAAACTAAAAGTACCTCGGCGTGCCCCGAGGCTCAACTCACATCTAGCAATATGAGTTGATTTTTGAAACAAAAGGAATTAAAATACCTCAGCGTGACCTGAGGCTTGACTCACCTCTCGCAATATGAGTCAATTTTCCTTGGAAAGCATGAATTAAAAACATCAAAATACCAAAACCAGTCCTTTGGTAGAACTCGGGTATCTTTTCCTTTGATTCAGTGCGACTCTCATTCAAGATTTCTTGCTTTTCTGGATTACCTGTATATGCCATGCATGATGTCATCATGATATGCACATGTTTGTCTTAAATGCCTTTATGCGTACATGATTATGCAGTGCTCCTTAAGCATATTGGTCGTATGTCCTTTTTTGCCACGATTGTTGAGGATCTGCGTTCATTGCTTTGATTCTCGACCTTCTCTTCGGGCCTCATACCTGTCTTCGAGCTTTACAAGTAATCGATGTTTCTCAGATATCACCCTTTTGCCCTTGGTTGAACTTTGTTCTTGCTTTGAAGATCTTGCACTTATCAAATTCTTATCCGGGTAATGCTTGACATTTCTTTTGTTTAGAGTATGTCCTTTCACTATTTATCATTAAATAAACACATGATGAGATGCGTGAAAATGGTCAGGTATGGACAAAAAGGATATCTCATATTCCTTTATTTCAAATGTGGCAAACAAAGAAAGTTAACCAATGAGAGTAAAAATGTCAAAAAAAAAGAAGAAAGAAAAGGTCGTATTCAACGGATACAAATGCTCTAGATATTCAACACATGAGCTCTTCCACGTTCCTCAATCAATAATCTTTTCGAGCATGGCTTCTTGCGTAGAAAATTTCGAGCTTTCAGAAGTGCTTCAAATACTGTAGTCTCACTACTTGACCTATCGTTCGACCGCCAGGTTTGTTTCATTAGGACGCCCTCTCGGGTTTTCATCCTAATCTTTTTGTAATAATCAAGACACCCTTTTCGGGTTTTCGCCCTTTTTTTTTTAAGATGCCCTTTTCGGGTTTTCATCTTAAGCATAATATTTCTTCACCGCATCCGAATTCACCGGATTCGGTAACTCTTTCCCATCCATCTCGGTAACGATTAAAGCTCCTCCTGAGAATGCCTTTTTTACAACGTATGGTCCTTCCCAATTTGGTGCCCATTTTCCTCGCAAGTCTTTTTGTATTGGGAGAATCTTTCTCAGAACGAGTTCTCCTTCATGGAACTCTCTTGGTCTTACCTTCTTGTCATGGGCTGCGATCATTATCTTTTGGTACATTTGCCCATGACAAATTGCCCTTAGAAGTTTTTCTTCAATGAGGTTCAACTGATCATATCGAGCTCGAACCCATTCTGCTTCTTCTAACTTTGATTCCATCAATACTCGCAGAGAGGGGATCTCAACCTCGATAGGTAGTACAACATCCATTCCATAGACTAGAGAGAAAGGAGTTGCTCCCGTAGATGTTCGCACAGATGTGCGATATGCAAACAAAGAAAATGGAAGTTTCTCGTGCCAATCTTTATATGTCTCAGTCATTTTCCCAATGATCCTCTTAATGTTCTTGTTAGCTGCTTCAACAGCCCCGTTCATCTTTGGGCGATAGGGCGAGGAATTATGATGCTTTATTTGGAACTGCTCGCACACTTCTTTCATCATCTTATTGTTCAGATTCGTGGCATTATCTGAGATGATTCTTTCAGGAAAACCATATCGGCAAATGATTTCCTTTTTCAAAAACTTACACACTGCAGTCTTCGTCACATTGGCAAACGAAGCGGCTTCAATCCATTTTGTGAAGTAATCGATAACCACAAAAATAAATCGATGTCCATTTGAAGCTTTTGGAGAAATTGGCCCTATGACATCCATACCCCACATAGAAAAAGGCCACGGAGAAGTCATGACATGAAGGGGTGAAGGGGCTACATGAATTTTATCGCCGTAGATTTGACATTTGTGGCATTTTCTGGCAAAATTGATGCAGTCACTTTCCATTGTCAGCCAATAATAACCGAGTCTCATGATCTTTCTGGCCATATTGAAACCATTGGCATGCGTTCCACAAATTCCCTCATAGACCTCTTCAAGTATTTTTCTGGTTTCAACATCATCCACACATCTCAAAAGCATCTGATCCTTTGCTCTTTTAAACAGGATATCCCCATCAAGAACAAATCCCGCTGCCATTCTTCTAATTGTTCTTTTATCGTTCTCATTCGCTTGTTCGGGATACCTTTGATTCTTGATATATTCTAAGATATCATGGAACCAAGGCCGTCCGTCTACTTCTTTCTCAATGCTACAACAGTGTGCAGGGACCTCGTATATGCTCATTTTGAGGGGTATTATTCCTGCTCCTCTACTTGCTTTGAACATTGAAGCCAAAGTGGCTAGGGCATCAGCCAGTTGGTTCTCTTCTCGTGGGAAGTAATGAAAAGTTATTTCTTTGAATTCCTTGATCAATCCAGCCACTAAATCGCTGTACTTAATCAATTTTGAGTCCCTCACTTCCCATTCTCCACGGATTTGGTAAACCACTAGGGCTGAGTCCCCGTACACCTCCAAGATCTCGATGTTTCGTTCGATAGCTGCACGAAGCCCCATGATACAGGCCTCATATTCTGCGATATTATTGGTACAGAAGAAGTTCAGTCTTGCAGTGAACGGATAATGATTCCCGTCTGGTGATACCAGGATTGCTCCAATTCCATGCCCTAAAGCATTTGACGCACCATCAAAGCACATCTTCCATGACTTCTCTTTTGATGACTCGGATTCTATTTTTGTGATGCACATTAAGTCTTCGTCTGGGAAATCGAATCTTAAAGGCTCATATTCCTCTGTCGTTCGAGTTGCTAAGAAGTCAGCTATTGCGCTCCCTTTTATCGACTTCTGACTTACATAGGCAATGTCATATTCTGAAAGGAGGATCTGCCATCGTGCCATTCTTCCTGATAGTGCCGGCGATTCCATCATGTATTTTATTGGGTCCAGCTTTGAAATTAGCCATGTCGTGTGATACAACATATATTGTCTGAGTTTTCGAGCTACCCAAACCAGAGCGCAACAATATTTCTCAATGGACGAATATTTTGCCTCATATTCAGTGAACTTTTTGTTGAGGTAGTAGATCGCCTTTTCTTTTCTCCCTGACTCATCATGTTGCCCCAGTACGCAACCCATTGAGTTTTCAAACACGGTCAGGTACAGAATTAAGGGTTTTCCAGGGGTCGGTGGTACTAGCACAGGAGGATTAGACAGATACCGTTTTATCTTATCGAAGGCCACTTGGCACTCCTCATTCCATTCTCCTGGGTTATGTTTTCGAAGGAGTCGAAAAATTGGGTCGCATTGGTTGGTAAGTTGAGTAATGAATCGAGCAATGTAATTCAACCTCCCTAAAAATCCCCTGACTTCCTTTTGTGTGCGCGGGGGAGGTAATTCTTGGATGGCTTTTATTTTATCTAGATCAACTTCGATACCTCTTTCACTAACAATGAAGCCTAGCAATTTTCCCGAGGTAGCCCCGAATGTACATTTGGCTGGATTAAACTTTAACTGAAACTTTCTCAGCCTTTCGAACAACTTCTTAAGGTTCATTACATGTTCTTCTTCTCCTCGAGATTTAGCAATCATATCATCGACGTAGACCTCTATTTCCTTATGCATCATGTCATGGAATAATGTCACCATAGCCCTCTGATATGTTGCCCCAACATTCTTTAACCCGAATGGCATCACCTTGTAGCAGAACGTTCCCCACATTGTTATGAAGGTAGTTTTCTCCATATCCTGAGGGGCCATCTTGATCTGATTATACCCCGAGAATCCATCCATGAAAGAAAACAATGAATGTTTTGCTGTGTTGTCCACCAACGTGTCAATATGTGGCAAGGGAAAATTATCTTTTGGGCTTGCTCGATTCAGGTCACGGTAATCCACGCACATTCGTACTTTTCTATCTTTCTTTGGTACCGGGACTATGTTAGCCACCCATTCTGGATATTTGGAGGCTTGTAGGAAGCCAGCGTCAAATTGCTTCTTGACTTCCTCTTTTATTTTCAACAGCATTTCGGGCCTCATCCGTCTTAATTTTTGCTGGATGGGCTTGCATTCTGGCTTTAATGGGAGCTTATGGACCACTAAATCTTCATCTAGCCCTGGCATGTCCTGGTATGACCACGCGAAAACATCTTTGTATTCGCGGAGTAAAGTGATCAAACTATGCCTGGTACTTTCTGAAATAGAAGTCCCAATCTTCACTTCTTGTTTCCTCTCTTCAGTGCGCAAATTTATTGTTTCCACAGATTCTTCATGAGGCAAAACCTGTTTATCCTCTTGTTCCACCATTCTTAACAATTCAGGAGACGAGACATAATCTTCAGCATTTTTTTCGGCTTCAAATTCTCCTAAGCAAACAGCCTTCTCAAAATCAATTTCAAGATTTGTAACGGGCTTATTCATGTCGTCAATATCTGAGCACCTGAAAGTTGAATGGAAAAGGAAGCTATAGGGGGACATCCAAGTATTGGAAACAACAAACAAATGTTATGTCATGGCAAGGAGGCAAATGTAAGGATAGGCTATAAAATGAGAAAATGATTATGAAATTAGTGATAATGCGAAAAATCGTGACAAAATGCATCTTCATTGATATTCATTTAAATGATAAAGAGCGAATGCAAACTCTTACAAAAGAATTCTATTACATCTAAGGACACAATAGAAGGTTGATGTTTAGCATTACTCTGAAGGCTTATAAACTACAAGAAGCTCCTCAGCAATCCAATTGTTCAACATGAAACCAGGAGGGCAATGGCGTATCCTCGAGACATCTTTACTTGCACCAGCTTCTTTGTCAATGACATTTATACTGACATTCTGAAAATCCCTTTCAATTAATCCCAGCATGTTTCGTGTATCATCTTGTCCAGGGTACATCATTCCCGCAGATATAAATGTTTTTGACAAAGGAGGGTACTCTATTGGTTCCCATTCTGGTTCTCGGCCTAAAGTTCTTGCAATTATTCTCTCTTGATCCTTCTTCCACTGTCTTCTTCTTTGGTGCATGTCAAGCTGGAACCCCAAACCGTATCGGGCCTTGTGGTGCACTGGCTTTAAAGCCCTCACTATTCCTTGCAGATGTCTCCCTAAACCTCTTCTCGCACGAGCTCCCCTTCCTACGGTCAACTTGACACCCATTCTGGTATTTCTCGATAGTTTTGGCATCGGAATTCTATTTCCCTCAGCGACGAAAGTGGCATTGATGAATTCAAGGGATTGAAAGGAACATTCCACTGCGTCCTTGCTTACTTCCAGGTATGGCGTATCAGCAGAGATAGATGCGACGATGTCTTCTTCACCCTCGACTGTGACCAAACAGCCATCCATGATGAATTTCACCTTTTGATGGAGGGATGATGGGACTGCTCCAGCAGAATGAATCTAAGGTCTTCCCAAAAGGCAGTTATAAGAGGGTGTAATGTCTATGACTTGGAATTCGACCTCATAGATGTAAGGGCCCACTTCCAAAGGGATTTCGATCTTTCCCATGACTTCGCGCTTCGTCCCGTCGAATTCCCTTACCATGGAATGACAGGGCTTTAAGTAGGACAAATCCATCGGTATTCTGGAAAGTGTAGCCAATGGCATAACATTTATCGCTGACCCATTATCGATGAGTACGTTCGGTATTATGTAGCCCTTGCAGCGGGTCGTGATATGCAGTGCTTTCACCGAGCCTCTACCATTTGGCGGTATCTCATCATCACTAAAAGAGATGAAGTTGTCCGCATTCAGATTGTTTACCCACCTAACAAGCTTTTCGACAGATGTGTTGTTGGCCACGTAAGCTTGATTTAACACCTTCAATATAGCGTTCCGGTGTGGCTCTGAATTTAATAGTAGAGATAGAACTGAGATTCGTGCTGGCTGCTTGCTCAATTGTTCCACCACACTATATTCGCCGTGCTTAATAAATTTCAAGAATTCTTGAGCTTCTTCCTCATTCACAGGCTTTTTAGTTTCTTGCACGGGTGGAATTTCTTGCTCGACTTCGACCTCGTACATCACTGCTTTCCCTTTTTACTTCGAGTCGCTACTTTTCTTTACCGGTTCAACTTCTTTAGAATAGCATCGTCCACTTTGAGTAAAATGACCTACCTCCCCAACATCTTCAGTTATGGCTTTGGACTTTTCAACTTCCGGTGTAACGATATTAACATCATATTTCCACGGTACTGTTTTGTTGTCCTTATACGGGAAAGGAGATGGTACTTCAATTACCATCTGTGGTTTCAATGGCTCTCTCATCGCGTCGTAATAAATTACCAACGGTCGATCAGCACTATAAGGGGGCCCTGATGATTGGCTATCAGAGACGCATACTTCTCTTTCGTTGGCATCTTCACTCTTGTTAAGGACCTTGATCTCCTTATTATCCATCCGGTCTTGAAGTAACCTTTTAAAGTCCTCGCATGACTGAATGTCGTGCCCAACAATCCATGAAAATTGCAAAACTTTGACCTTCTTCTCCAAAAACTCTATCAGAGTGACAGAGCAATCCTTTCTTAACCAATATCTCCCAGATTTTCTGCAGAGGCGTCCTTATTTCTGCCACACATCTTCTGACCTTCCATTCATTCTCTTTCCCCACTGTGCTCACATTCCCTTCGGTATGGTTAGGGAACGGGTTCCCCGTGGCGTTACTAGCACTATCGAATCGTAGGATACCCGCGTCAATGAGTCCTTAAACTCTCCTTTTGAAAGCGAGATAGTTCTCAGTAGAGTGCCCTTGGTTCCCTGCGTGGTATGCACAACTAGTGTTTGGATCGTACCACTTTGGGTATGGAGGTTTAAGGGGTGCCATGTAATGGGGAGAAATTAGCTGTTTTTCTAAAAGTTTTGGGTACAATTCCCCATACGACACAGGGATGGAGGTAAATTGCGGTCTCTCGGGATTATGCCTTGATTGGCTTTAGGCGGGTACCGTGTTTTGTGGGAAAGTAGTGACGGGTCTTTGGTTGTTCGTGGCGCATACGGGGCAGGACGGATGTGGTGCTTGGTAGTAAGGGGTTTGAGGGGGATAATAGGAATTCGGGGGTGGATAATTTCGAGGTCGGGGTTGGTTAGGATACGAATTGGGAATGTAACGACTCCCAGTTCCCACCATGTGGGCTTCTGGCTCTTTCTTCCTTAAGGGTGCTGCTTTTCTTGAGCCTTCTGATCCTTCCATTCTACCGCTTTTGACGGCATTCTCTATGAGTTCACCGGATATTACAATATCCGCGAAATCTTTCGTGGCACTTCCTACTAGTTTGTCATAAAACGGTGCCTTTAAAGTATTGATAAAGAGAACGGTTATCTCCGTTTTTGTTAGTGGGGGTTCCACTTGAGCTGAGACGTCTCTCCATCTCTGCGCATACTGTCTAAAGGTCTCTGATGGCTTTTTCTCCATCATTTGCAAGGTCATACGGTCTGGCACCATATCCGATACATGCTTGTACTGTTCGCAAAATGCTGACGCCAAGTCCTTCCAGGATCGAATCTTTTCTCTACTAAGTTGATTGTACCACCGAAGAGCTGACCCTGTTAGACTATCTTGAAAGCAATGTATGAGTAGTTTATCCTCGTTCACATAACCGGTCATTTTTCGATAGAACATAATGAGATGTGCTTTTGGGCACCTTGTTCCATCATACTTCTCAAAATCAGGCACTTTGAACTTCGGGGGCAAAATTAGATCAGGTACCAAACTGAGTTCCTTGGCACCTAGTGCGGAGAAGACTTCAGTGCCTTCTATTGCTTTGAGTCTTTCCTCTAGACTCCTATATTTTGCATCATGGTTATCCAATTTCAACTTGGCTACCTCTGCTGGGTCATCCAGATCTGGAACTAGTGGATTAGCAGAACTAGCCCCTGGGTTCGACGCTAACATTCCTTGCCCCAAATTAGTGGGTGGAGCAGGTGGCATGGGTCGATGCTCCAAGCCAGTGGGTTCCTCTTGAGTATACCCTCTTTGTATTGTATATGCGGGCGGTGGAGTGAATCCCGGGGGATAGAGTGGATCCTGATCATGGTGAATTCTTGACCGAGGTTCCATAACATCGAGGTTCTGCATGGGCCATTTTCCCTTGACCAAAGTTGTCATCATCTCCATCATTTTAGCCATCTGATCTCTTTGCTCGAGTGATTCCTCTCGAGATATCACCATTAGGTCTCTCGTCTCTTGTTGCGATTTGGCCAGTTGCTCTTGTAATTCCTTTTGAGCTTTTTCCATCCTTTCAATTCTCTCATTGAATTCATTCTCCATTACTCTAGCTTGTCGGCGCGTTTTATACGGATGACGTGGTTCCAGTCTTGAAGTCTAGCAACTGCGAATTGTACGTTTTAACCTCAGCGAACGAGTATGGATATGCAATGAATGAACTGATGCATGAATGAATGCATGAATGTCAAATGAGTGTCATTATGAATGAAATGCAAGAAATTGGTGTTGATTTCAAGATAGCCCCATATTTAGGCATTTCATTTATCAACATAGTCTATTACACAAAGTTCTCATTTTTCCAACAGTTACACAATTTCCTAGCCATATTGCCTTGTTTCTTCACTTGCTCTAAAACTCTGATATGCTCGATCTTTGGCTCGGGGGAATTGGCAACTGAGAACTTCGGCTTCATCTGATAATTGAACAACTTGCATAGCCGCTTTACGAATTTCATTGATCAAGAAGTCAAGTTCCATTTCTTTTTCTTTTAGGGTTCCTTCATACGCGTGAATGTCCCTATCGTACTGCTCACTCTTTTCTTCTAGATCCTTCAAGAGGTTATCTAATTGTTGTTGACGAGATTGCAGCATATTTTCTAGATCTCGTGTTTTCCTTTTTAATTCTTGATGTTCAGACTGACTATTCGCCAATTTTGCAGCCACTATTTCATACTCGACGTTCTTCCTTCTTAACTCTATCACAGCGCGCGCAGCCTTTTCCTCCTCTTTCTTTGCTTTTCCCTTCCAAAACTCCATTCCTCCCTTGATATTGCTAATTTCTTCCTTCCATTCTGCTGTCGACTTGCCCAACCCGCTATTCTTTATAGTGTTTCTTAATTTCTTGTTTTCCAAATGAAGTCCCTTAAGTCGTTTCTCACAATCTCGGCTTCTCTTTGTACTTTTTCAGTCCTGGACCTTTCAACCTGAACTTCAATCTTCAGTTGATAGTTTTCTTCTTGAAGGCACTAAGGTCCGAGACATCTTGGCCTTTTTCGTTCGAATTCTTGTCTTGCAATTTCTAGCTCAGACGGCGTTTCCTCCGAGAAAGGATTCTGGATGGTGTAGTTTGTTGATGAGATTTGCTGACTATTTACCCGTTTCTTCCTCCATATGTCGTAATCTTGGGTAAGGGTATCAGCATACAAAGCTAATTCCATGAAATGAATTTCCTTCCAATACTTTGCAGTGTCTCGGACTCTCTTCATATATCCTTCACCCGCGAAAGTGAACTCGAACTGTGCTAATCCTCCAGTTGCGGGGAGGAATTGTCGCGAAGAAAACTGCCTTTGGACTAATAGCGGGCATATCCAACTCCTCCCATAACCCGAGTAAAGGTACTCAATCTTGGCTTTCACATTTGTATAGCAGAACTGAAGGACGGATCCAGGGCTCTCCATGTTATATTCTCGGCGCGAAGATTCTGAAAAACTGATACCCAATGTTGCTCGGTGACTTCCTTCGGCCATACTTTCTTGAGGTAAGCTTCTAGTGGGGAGAATGTTTTAGAAAACATATGGAACGGAGTGCGCTCTACCTTCCAGAAGTGACTCAAATCCAAACATTGAGCAACTGCGCGCATCCAATAAATCGTCCCTCCCTCTTTTCTTCGACAACTACTCAGGGACCTAAAGGTCTCGGCTATGATGGTCGGACAGGTTGATCCTTGTTTAACCTTTCGAAGAAACAACTACTCAACTCGAGATGTCCGAGAACTTTTGGGAAAATACAAACATAAATGCCAAAGCGAATAGATTTACCCTTTTCAGCATGTGGGATGTTCAGAGCCAAATCCGTAGGGAAGACCATGGAATGCAAATGGTTCATTCTTCTTCTTTATCTGTTTTTGGCCCATGCATCAGTCATGTCTTCAGTCCACTAACTTTTCTTGAAGGTCATCGGCTTAGGCTCCTTCACATATATTTTGCCAAAATTGTACATTGTCGATGCGGAGTAAAGCAGCATACTCTTCTATGGTTGGAGTCATGTCTTCTTGATTGAAGGGTGAAACACTGATAAGCTGGGTCCCAGAACCGAACCATGGCTTGAATCAACTGTTCGTCTACACGGATGGTGATCAGGTGAGCTATATCCCCATACATCTCAGTGAAAATGTCTCTAGTGTCTGAATCCCACTGATTCCAAATTCGAACCAAAATCCTCAAGGTTATTTTGGCGAACATTTACAGTTATATTTCGGCAAATTGGCAATACACCCTCCACTAGACTATCCCCCTTTTCTTTCTGAATTTTTAGAGACCAGTCCCGAACCACAGCACTCTTCTCGGTTATTTGTGTAATTGACTCCTCCATCAGAAAACCCGTTTTTTGGCAACCAACTTTTAATCAACACCTTCCTAATATGATGCCTATGATGCATGATGAAAATAAAAGTAAAACAAACAAACTTGGTTAGTAAACACAACAAATATAATTTGAAAAACAAATTAAACTACCCAATCCAATTATTTTGCATAAACAGTGTAAATGAAAGGCAAAGGCATTTCCCCGTGTACTTATTTTGGTGACTATAAGCGGACAGAGGTCGGCATGGCTCTAGTTAGGTGGCTCGTAGTTTCACAATATGCGTTTGGTTCTAGATAGGTACTCGAATTGCCCGTACTATCATCTGCTAGATTAACACGGAGCTCGTCATAGCCATCACAGGCTTACGAGATCAATTCGAGGGATTACATTTACTTATGCCTATGCGGAGGACAAGTTAACTCACGAAAGCATAAGTCATATGTAACCCGAAGTATTCACTAGCCTGGCGGAGGAACGAGTTAACTCAGAAGGCGTAGGTTTACTTTCTCTAATAGGGACGACCCGGATAGAGCCATGTTAGCAACAAAAAGCACCGTGCACGGTGTGTGGGGAAACTTGTAAACCTTTACGTTTTATTTAAAGAAACTAAACCAAAATTAAAACCATAAAAATTAAAAACTGAAAAACAACCAAAAAGCAAGTTAGAAGAAATATTTACAGCACGATACAAATGCATGAATTTTGAAAACGAGATTTTCGGATCATGACCAAATATTTACTTTGAACAAGGAAATTTGAAAATTTTGACAAAATGTGTTTAATTCCAGACACGACTCTCAACAAGGTCCCCAGTGGAGTCGCCAGCTGTAGCGACGTAAAAATTTGGTTTGGGGTCGCTAATTGTGGCAATCTAGTGAAAAGTTTGAAAACTGAAGTTTGATTTTAAAATAAAAGGGAGTCGCCACCGATCCTTTTCCTAGGTGTGATCGGACACCTATTAGATTCTTTTTTTTAAAAAAAAGAGGTAATTTAGGTCTACGTTAAAAGCCAGAGGAAAATTAGGGTTCGGGAGTCGGTTACGCGCGAGGAAGGTATTAGCACCCTCGCGACGCCCAAAATTGGTATCTCGTTAAACACATGTTGTCTTAATTTTCAAAAATGAACAATGTAAAGTTTAGTTATGATCCGA
>NC_053446.1:60138865-60270142 GCF_007990345.1 Gossypium hirsutum
AATGGCATCACCTGTAGCAATGTCCACATTGTATGAAGTAGTTTTCTCCATATCCTGAGGGGCCATCTGATCTGATTATACCCGAGAATCCATCCATGAAAGAAACAATGAATGTTTTGCTGTGTTGTCCACAACGTGTCAATATGTGCAAGGGAAATTATCTTTTGGGCTTGCTCGATTCAGGTCACGGTAATCACGACATTCGTACTTTTCTATCTTTCTTTGGTACCGGGACTATGTTAGCCACCCATTCTGGATATTTGGAGGCTTGTAGGAAGCCAGCGTCAAATTGCTTCTTGACTTCCTCTTTTATTTTCAACAGCATTTCGGGCCTCATCCGTCTTAATTTTTGCTGGATGGGCTTGCATTCTGGCTTTAATGGGAGCTTATGGACCACTAAATCTTCATCTAGCCCTGGCATGTCCTGGTATGACACGCGAAAACATCTTTGTATTCGCGGAGTAAAGTGATCAAACTATGCCTGGTACTTTCTGAAATAGAAGTCCCAATCTTCACTTCTTGTTTCCTCTCTTCAGTGCGCAAATTTATTGTTTCCACAGATTCTTCATGAGGCAAAACCTGTTTATCCTCTTGTTCCACCATTCTTAACAATTCAGGAGACGAGACATAATCTTCAGCATTTTTTCGGCTTCAAATTCTCCTAAGCAAACAGCCTTCTCAAAATCAATTTCAAGATTTGTAAGGGCTTATTCATGTCGTCAATATCTGAGCACCTGAAAGTTGAATGGAAAAGGAAGCTATAGGGGGAATCCAAGTATTGGAAACAACAAAAATGTTATGTCATGGCAAGGAGGCAAATGTAAGGATAGGCTATAAAATGAGAAAATGATTATGAAATTAGTGATAATGCGAAAAATCGTGACAAATGCATCTTCATTGATATTCATTTAAATGATAAAGAGCGAATGCAAACTCTTACAAAAGATTCTATTACATCTAAGGAACAATAGAAGGTTGATGTTTAGCATTACTCTGAAGGCTTATAAACTACAAGAGCTCCTCAGCAATCCAATTGTTCAACATGAAACCAGGAGGGCAATGGCGTATCCTCGAGACATCTTTACTTGCACCAGCTTCTTTGTCAATGACATTTATACTGACATTCTGAAAATCCCTTTCAATTAATCCAGCATGTTTCGTGTATCATCTTGTCCAGGGTACATCATTCCGCAGATATAAATGTTTTGACAAAGGTACTCTATGTTCCATTCTGTTCTCGCCTAAGTCTGCAATTATTCTCTCTGATCCTTCTTCCACTGTCTTCTTCTTGGTGCATGTCAAGCTGGAACCCAAACCGTATCGGGCCTTGTGGTGCACTGGCTTTAAAGCCCTCACTATTCCTTGCAGATGTCTCCCTAAACCTCTTCTCGCACGAGCTCCCTCCTACGGTCAATTGACACCATTCTGGTATTTCTCGATAGTTTGGCATCGGAATTCTATTTCCTAGCGAGAAAGTGCATTGATGAATCAAGGATTGAAAGAACATTCCACTGCGTCCTGCTTACTTCAGGTATGGGTATCAGCAGAGATAGATCGACGATTCTTCTTCACCCTCGACTGTGACCAAACAGCATCCATGAGAATTTCACCTTTTGATGGAGGGATGATGGGACTGCCCAGCGAATGAATCTAAGGTTTCCCAAAAGGCAGTTATAAGAGGGTGTAATGTCTATGATTGGAATTCGACTCATAGATGTAAGGCCCACTTCCAAGGATTTCGATCTTTCCATGACTTCGCGCTTCGTCCCGTCGATTCCTACCATGGAATGACAGGGCTTTAAGTAGGACAAATCCATCGGTATTCTGGAAAGTGTAGCCAATGGCATAACATTTATCGCTGACCCATTATCGATGATACGTTCGGTATTATGTAGCCTTGCAGCGGGTCGTGATATGCAGTGCTTTCACCGAGCCTCTACCATTTGCGGTATCTCATCATCACTAAAAGAGATGAAGTTGTCCGCATTCAGATTGTTTACCCACCTAACAAGCTTTTCGACAGATGTGTTGTTGGCCACGTAAGCTTGATTTAACACCTTCAATATAGCGTTCCGGTGTGGCTCTGAATTTAATAGTAGAGATAGAACTGAGATTCGTGCTGGCTGCTTGCTCAATTGTTCCACCACACTATATTCGCCGTGCTTAATAAATTTCAAGAATTCTTGAGCTTCTTCCTCATTCACAGGCTTTTTAGTTTCTTGCACGGGTGGAATTTCTTGCTCGACTTCGACCTCGTACATCACTGCTTTCCCTTTTTACTTCGAGTCGCTACTTTTCTTTACCGGTTCAACTTCTTTAGAATAGCATCGTCCACTTTGAGTAAAATGACCTACCTCCCCAACATCTTCAGTTATGGCTTTGGACTTTTCAACTTCCGGTGTAACGATATTAACATCATATTTCCACGGTACTGTTTTGTTGTCCTTATACGGGAAAGGAGATGGTACTTCAATTACCATCTGTGGTTTCAATGGCTCTCTCATCGCGTCGTAATAAATTACCAACGGTCGATCAGCACTATAAGGGGGCCCTGATGATTGGCTATCAGAGACGCATACTTCTCTTTCGTTGGCATCTTCACTCTTGTTAAGGACCTTGATCTCCTTATTATCCATCCGGTCTTGAAGTAACCTTTTAAAGTCCTCGCATGACTGAATGTCGTGCCAACAATCCCATGAAATTGCAAAAACTTTGACCTTCTTCTCCAAAAACTCTATCAGAGTGACAGAGCAATCCTTTCTTAACCAATATCTCCCAGATTTTCTGCAGAGGCGTCCTTATTTCTGCCACACATCTTCTGACCTTCCATTCATTCTCTTTCCCCACTGTGCTCACATTCCCTTCGGTATGGTTAGGGAACGGGTTCCCGTGGCGTTACTAGCACTATCGAATCGTAGGATACCCGCGTCAATGAGTCCTTAACTCTCCTTTTGAAAGCGAGATAGTTCTCAGTAGAGTGCCCTTGGTTCCCTGCGTGGTATGCACAACTAGTGTTTGGATCGTACCACTTTGGGTATGGAGGTTTAAGGGGTGCCATGTAATGGGGAGAAATTAGCTGTTTTTCTAAAAGTTTTGGGTACAATTCCCCATACGACACAGGGATGGAGGTAAATTGCGGTCTCTCGGATTATGCCTTGATTGGCTTTAGGCGGGTACCGTGTTTTGTGGGAAAGTAGTGACGGGTCTTTGGTTGTTCGTGGCGCATACGGGGCAGGACGGATGTGGTGCTTGGTAGTAAGGGTTTGAGGGGATAATAGGAATTCGGGGGTGGATAATTTCGAGGTCGGGGTTGGTTAGGATACGAATTGGGAATGTAACGACTCCCAGTTCCCACCATGTGGGCTTCTGGCTCTTTCTTCCTTAAGGGTGCTGCTTTTCTTGAGCCTTCTGATCCTTCCATTCTACCGCTTTTGACGGCATTCTCTATGAGTTCACCGGATATTACAATATCCGCGAAATCTTTCGTGGCACTTCCTACTAGTTTGTCATAAAACGGTGCCTTTAAAGTATTGATAAAGAGAACGGTTATCTCCGTTTTTGTTAGTGGGGGTTCCACTTGAGCTGAGACGTCTCTCCATCTCTGCGCATACTGTCTAAAGGTCTCTGATGGCTTTTTCTCCATCATTTGCAAGGTCATACGGTCTGGCACCATATCCGATACATGCTTGTACTGTTCGCAAAATGCTGACGCCAAGTCCTTCCAGGATCGAATCTTTTCTCTACTAAGTTGATTGTACCACCGAAGAGCTGACCCTGTTAGACTATCTTGAAAGCAATGTATGAGTAGTTTATCCTCGTTCACATAACCGGTCATTTTTCGATAGAACATAATGAGATGTGCTTTTGGGCACCTTGTTCCATCATACTTCTCAAATCAGGCACTTTGAACTTCGGGGGCAAAATTAGATCAGGTACCAAACTGAGTTCCTTGGCACCTAGTGCGGAGAAGACTTCAGTGCCTTCTATTGCTTTGAGTCTTTCCTCTAGACTCCTATATTTTGCATCATGGTTATCCAATTTCAACTTGGCTACCTCTGCTGGGTCATCCAGATCTGGAACTAGTGGATTAGCAGAACTAGCCCTGGGTTCGACGCTAACATTCCTTGCCCCAAATTAGTGGGTGGAGCAGGTGGCATGGGTCGATGCTCCAAGCCAGTGGGTTCCTCTTGAGTATACCCTCTTTGTATTGTATATGCGGGCGGTGGAGTGAATCCCGGGGGATAGAGTGGATCCTGATCATGGTGAATTCTTGACCGAGGTTCCATAACATCGAGGTTCTGCATGGGCCATTTTCCCTTGACCAAAGTTGTCATCATCTCCATCATTTTAGCCATCTGATCTCTTTGCTCGAGTGATTCCTCTCGAGATATCACCATTAGGTCTCTCGTCTCTTGTTGCGATTTGGCCAGTTGCTCTTGTAATTCCTTTTGAGCTTTTTCCATCCTTTCAATTCTCTCATTGAATTCATTCTCCATTACTCTAGCTTGTCGGCGCGTTTTATACGGATGACGTGGTTCCAGTCTTGAAGTCTAGCAACTGCGAATTGTACGTTTTAACCTCAGCGAACGAGTATGGGATATGCAATGAATGAACTGATGCATGAATGAATGCATGAATGTCAAATGAGTGTCAGTTATGAATGAAATGCAAGAAATTGGTGTTGATTTCAAGATAGCCCCATATTTAGGCATTTCATTTATCAACATAGTCTATTACACAAAGTTCTCATTTTTCCAACAGTTACACAAATTTCCTAGCCATATTGCCTTGTTTCTTCACTTGCTCTAAAAACTCTGATATGCTCGATCTTTGGCTCGGGGGGAATTGGCAACTGAGAACTTCGGCTTCATCTGATAATTGAACAACTTGCATAGCCGCTTTACGAATTTCATTGATCAAGAAGTCAAGTTCCATTTCTTTTTCTTTTAGGGTTCCTTCATACGCGTGAATGTCCCTATCGTACTGCTCACTCTTTTCTTCTAGATCCTTCAAGAGGTTATCTAATTGTTGTTGACGAGATTGCAGCATATTTTCTAGATCTCGTGTTTTCCTTTTTAATTCTTGATGTTCAGACTGACTATTCGCCAATTTTGCAGCCACTATTTCATACTCGACGTTCTTCCTTCTTAACTCTATCACAGCGCGCGCAGCCTTTTCCTCCTCTTTCTTTGCTTTTCCCTTCCAAAACTCCATTCCTCCCTTGATATTGCTAATTTCTTCCTTCCATTCTGCTGTCGACTTGCCCAACCCGCTATTCTTTATAGTGTTTCTTAATTTCTTGTTTTCCAAATGAAGGTCCCTTAAGTCGTTTCTCACAATCTCGGCTTCTCTTTGTACTTTTTCAGTCCTGGACCTTTCAACCTGAACTTCAATCTTCAGTTGATAGTTTTCTTCTTGAAGGGCACTAAGGTCCCGAGACATCTTGGCCTTTTCTCGTTCGAATTCTTGTCTTGCAATTTCTAGCTCAGACGGCGTTTCCTCCGAGAAAGGATTCTGGATGGTGTAGTTTGTTGATGAGATTTGCTGACTATTTACCCGTTTCTTCCTCCATATGTCGTAATCTTGGGTAAGGGTATCAGCATACAAAGCTAATTCCATGAAATGAATTTCCTTCCAATACTTTGCAGTGTCTCGGACTCTCTTCATATATCCTTCACCCGCGAAAGTGAACTCGAACTGTGCTAATCCTCCAGTTGCGGGGAGGAATTGTCGCGAAGAAAACTGCCTTTGGACTAATAGCGGGGCATATCCAACTCCTCCCCATAACCCGAGTAAAGGTACTCAATCTTGGCTTTCACATTTGTATAGCAGAACTGAAGGACGGATCCAGGGTGCTCTCCATGTTATATTCTCGGCGCGAAGATTCTGAAAAACTGATACCCAATGTTGCTCGGTGACTTCCTTCGGCCATACTTTCTTGAGGTAAGCTTCTAGTGGGGAGAATGTTTTAGAAAACATATGGAACGGAGTGCGCTCTACCTTCCAGAAGTGACTCAAAATCCAAACATTGAGCAACTGCGCGCATCCAATAAATCGTCCCTCCTCTTTTCTTCGACAACTACTCAGGGACCTAAAGGTCTCGGCTATGATGGTCGGGACAGGGTTGATTCCTTGTTTTAACCTTTCGAAGAAATCAACTACTGCAACTTCGAGATGTCCGAGAACTTTTGGGAAAATGACTAAACCATAAATGGCCAAAGCGAATAGATTTACCCTTTTCAGCATGTTGGGATGGTTCAGAGCCAAATCTCGTAGGGAAGACCATGGAATGCAAATGGTTTCATTCTTCTTCTTTATCTGTTTTTTGGCCCATGCATCAGTCATGTCTGTCAGTCTCACTAACTTTTTCTTGAAGGTCATCGGCTTAGGCTCCTTCACATATATTTGCCAAAATTGTACATTGTCGATGCGGAGTAAAGCAGCATACTCTTCTATGGTTGGAGTCATGTCTTCTTGATTGAAGGTGAAACACTGATAAGCTGGGTCCCAGAACCGAACCATGGCTTGAATCAACTGTTCGTCTACACGGATGGTGATCAGGTGAGCTATATCCCCATACCTCTCAGTGAAAATGTCTCTAGTGTCTGAATCCCACTGATTCCAAATTCGAACCAAATCCTCAAGGTTATTTTGGCGAACATTTACAGTTATATGTTCGGGCAAATTGGCAATACACCCTTCCACTAGACTATCCCCTTTTCTTTCTGAATTTTTAGAGACCAGTCCCGAACCACAGCACTCTTCTCGGTTATTTGTGTAATTGACTCCTCCATCAGAAACCCGTTTTTTGGCAACCAACTTTTAATCAACACCTTCCTAATATGATGCCTATGATGCATGATGAAAATAAAAGTAAAAACAAACAAACTTGGTTAGTAAACACAACAAATATAATTTGAAAAACAAATTAAACTACCCAATCCAATTATTTTGCATAAACAGTGTAAATGAAAGGCAAAAGGCATTTTCCCCGTGTACTTATTTTGGTGACTATAAGCGGACAGAGGTTCGGCATGGCTCTAGTTAGGTGGCTCGTATGTTTCACAATATGCGGTTTTGGTTCTAGATAGGTACTCGAATTGCCCGTACTATCATCTGCTGAGATTAACACGGAGCCTCGGTCATAGCCCATCACAGGCTTACGAGATCAATTCGAGGGATTACATTTACTTATGCCTATGCGGAGGGACAAGTTAACTCACGAAAGCATAAGTCATATGTAACCCGGAAGTATTCACTAGCCTGTGCGGAGGAACGAGTTAACTCATGAAAGGCGTAGCGTTTACTTTCTCTTAATAGGGACGGAGCCCGGGTATAGAGCTCATGTTATGCAACAAAAAATGCACGTGCACGGTGTGTGGGGAGAAACTTGTAAACCTTTACGTTTTTTTTAAAGAAACTAAACCAAAATTAAAACCATAAAAATTAAAAACTGAAAAACAACCAAATAAGCAAGTTAGAAGAAATATTTACAGCACGATATAAATGCATGAATTTTGAAAACGAGATTTTTCGGATCATGACCAAATATTTACTTTGAACAAGGAAATTTGAAAATTTTGACAAAATGTGTTTAATTCCAGACACGACTCTCAACAATTTGTCCCCAGTGGAGTCGCCAGCTGTAGCGACGTAAAAATTTTGGTTTGGGGTCGCTAATTGTGGCAATCTAGTGAAAAAGTTTGAAAACTGAAGTTTGATTTTAAAATAAAGAGGGAGTCGCCACCGATCCTTTTCCTAGGTGTGATTGGACACCTATTAGATTCATTGTTTTATAAAACAAAAGGAGGGCTGGATTTAGGTCTACGTTAAAAGCCAGAGGAAATTAGGGTTCGGGAGTCGGTTACGCGCGAGGAAGGTATTAGCACCCTCGCGACGCCCAAAATTGGTATCTCATAAACACATGTTGTCTTAATTTTCAAAAATGCGAACTCAATGTAAAGTTTAGTTATGATCCGAAAAAAACGAGAAATTTTAGTTTATTCAGATTTTTGAGAAGGGCATGCCTTTTTAACACGAGTCAATTGACGTTCACCCAACATAGCGATGAACTCGATGACTTAATGTTAAATCGGTACATTTCCTTGTTTATTGAAATTAATTAGCAAAACAAGTATATGATTTTCGAAATAATGCAAAGTAAATTGATATGAAATAAAAATAAATAAATGATAGGGCTAGGCATATATTGAAACAAATAACCAATGTGACAATAATATTAAAATGATAAAGATCTATACGACATTTAGCACAATTCTAGAATTAAACACGAAATAGAAACAATGAATATATACATGAGATGGTATAAAAATATGTACATGGAAATGTATAAGAACTATATATAACTAGTAATATTAAAAATATATATAACATATATAGAACATATACAATACGTACATACCTTAGAAATGATAATAATAATAAGAAAACTATTTCGTACACTACACACATACTTATACATATATATAAATAATAGTATATACAATATAATATTAGAAATATGTGTATAATAGTGTAAAAGAAAAATATAACTAATAATATTAAAATATATACAATGATAATATATATAAAAGATATATGTATATATAATTATATAATATAATATTAAAATATAATAATACAACATAAAAACATGACACAAATAAAGTATAGTATTAAGAACACATATATATAATACATGAAGAATATACATAATACTAAAATATTTAGGTAATATATGCGTATATTAAAAACTAGTAATAATATTACCGAGGTATATACAAATATATCAAGTATATATACGTATTATAAATATATAAATATATAACAAAGCATAAACTAATAAAAATAATAAAATAATAATGATAACATTGGAATATAAAAGAAACAAACATAACATTAATAAAATATTAAAATAAAGTGAAATAAAAATATTAAATATGAAAATATATATATGTATACACGTACATAATAAAAATATATACTAATACATAATAATAATAATGGTAATACTAATAATACTAATAATATAAAAATAACAAGGATATTTAATAAAGATATAAAAATCAACGAAAAAAAGGACTAAAATTGAATTAAAAACAAAGTTGTGGGGCCAATTTGAAATGAAAACAAAGAAAAGGGACTTAATTGTATGCGCGTGAAATGTTGGGGGACCGAAACAACAATTATTCCTTTCCATTAAAACGCAGCACATTGGCAGGGACTAAATCGAAAAGCGCGAGAAATTATGGGGCCAAATTGGAAACAAGGAAAATGACTTAATTGCAAAACCCTGAAAAAGCGGAAGGACTGTGCGCATAAATATCCCATTCAAACGAAAACACGCGGATCCTTTAGCGGGTCGGGTCGGATGGGTCGGGCATGGTCAAAATGACGTCGTTTTGGGGGTTAAGTGTAGCCCCCAAAACGACGTCGTTTTGGAGGGCTATATAAGGCCTAAAATAACCAAAAAAATCATTTGGGGAGAGGGAAAGAAAAAAAAGAAGAGAGAGGGAAGAGAGAAGGGAGGGGGGAAAGGGGAATCCGGCCAGGGGGCCGGTCACCAGACGGCCACCGGAGGCTCGCCGGCGCCAGCCACCGCACGTGGTGGCCGGAAAAGGTAAAAAATTTATTTTTTTGTTTTTTTATTTTTCGAATATATGTGTATATATATGCTAGAAATGAGGAAGAAAAGAAAAAAATAGATTTAAGAAGATAATAGAGAAAAATAAAAAACAAAATCACCTTCCGATTTATGTTTTCGTTCCTTGTTTCCCTTTTTTTTGTATTTTCCTCTGCTTTTTGTATTAAAATGCCGAAAAAAAAAACAAAGAAAAACCCCCCCATTTTTACAGTGTTTCATTCGGCTTTTTATAGCCTGTTTTGTTACACACTTTGTTATTATTTTTTTTCTATTCTTGCTTCTGCTTTGCTTGTCTGTTGTTTTTGCAGGGCATGGCCGGTGTTGGTGGTGGGAGTGTCAGACGGTATGGGACTGTTGTAGTGGAGGTATAGGGCTGTTGTAGTGGGGGTATGGGGTTGCTTCATGGTTGCGGCGCAGAACAAAAGGGGGGACTTAGGGTTGCTGAGATATTTTGTGTGTTGGGCTAGGTGGGCTTTTAGGGTTTTTGTATTATTTGGGTCAATCGGGTTTGGGTTGTAAGAGGGGGCAATGGGCTTGGTATTAGTGGGCCAAAATTGGCCTACTACATCTATAAAGGTAGTTGGATTTGATTATGGTCTTTATTTTTTTTCATTATTTCTATACGAGTAGGAAAACAACCTATCCTAAGACCAAGAAACCCATTTTCAATATAATTGACTAATATTTCACTCCATTACAAGTTTTTTTTTCCTTATGAACTAAAACAACTCAAAATTCAATTATGAATTTTGAAATTTAAGGTTTCAAAACCTCGAATAATTCAATAGATATTGCTATCAAAATAAAGCTAAACACCAAATTCCATAAGCCTAAACCCAAAATATTAGAATATTCAGTCGATTAGAACGGAACACTAACCTTTGCTTCACCTTTTCAAAGCTCAGCAATAGAGAAATGTTTTTTTGGGTTTCTCTTTCCTCTTGATTGAAAGTTTAGTATTTCTGGTTTGATTTCAATACTCGATAGGATTTCTAGAGATCCAAGGTTTTAAAATGAGTCAAGGTTTCAATCTTTCTCTTGTTTTCAAAAGGTTTCAATCTTTGGTACGTTTGTTTACTATGAGAGATTTTTCTACTTGAGTTAAGTGTCTTTTAGATAATTACATTTATTTTCTTTAAAGGGTTAAAAATAAAATTGGTACCCGAGCTTGTCCATTTCTCCTAAATTGATACTTATGGTTTCTTTTGTCCCAGATTGGTACTCGAACTTTTTTTTCGTCAACTAAATAAGTATCTGAGCCTAACACCATTAAGTTCAGGACAAATAGCGGAATAAGATTGTGACATGTAACATAAATGACGTCATGATGTTGTTATAATCTAAAAAATTTTATTTTATTTTTGCTCCCCTAATTTTTTTTGTTTGCATAATTAATTTTCTTTCTTTTTTTTTGTTTCTTCTATCATTTCTTCTTCTTCTTACTCCCTCAGCCCATGTTTCTCTTCTTTTTCTTTTCTTTTTTGTAAAATTTTTGTTAAAAAGTTCTTGAGCCGCTCCACCCAGTTCAGTTCACTCATCTTTTCCTCCTTAAGGTCTTTAGAAGTGACGGACGTCGTCATCGAAATAGCAGCCGCAACATCGCTACGCCACGGCAATACCAATCTGCTGATATTCTCTTTGGATTTGCTGTAAGGTAAGAGGAGGCATGATTAATTGATTCTAAGTATTAGATTGATAGGTGAAAGTTCCATCTTTGGGTTTCATTTTCTTTTCGAGGTTTAATAATATGATGAGATGATTAATATTATAACAATTAATTTGACCTCCGACAACTCTCTTATTAGATTTCTTGTTTGCTTGTGTTTGTTTGATCAGTCTTTTCCCAGATTTAGATAATGCCCAATAAGAGTTCTTCAGCAATACTAGAAAATAAGGGGGGGAGGGGGAATGCTACTGTGGAACAAAAGACACCTTCAACTCCAAAAATGGCTGCTAATGAAATTGATGAGATATTAAAGGGAAAAATTTGAGAAACCAAAGTCGATGAAGAAGGATACAAAAGTAAAAGGAAACTTGTAAAATTTCTAACATAAATTTAGAAAATATTTCAAGCAATCATCTTTTAGCAAATTTCTTTTGGTTCCAAGCAGCAGACAATACGCCACGAAAAAGGCTCTCATTGTTGAAAGAAAATTAATTACACAAACAAAAAAAATGGACGAGAGTCAGTCTTTTTGGGTTCGTTTGAAAAGGGGGGAAGTGGTGGGGGTTGGTTGATGGTGGCTGAAAAATGAGGAGGAAAATGAAAAGAGTTTAAGAGATGTGATTTTGGTGGTGATTGGATGGTGAGAAAATGAGGGAAAATTTTAGGGGTTCTTGATAGAAGAAAGATGGGGCTAATTTATCAAAAAAAGTCAATTTTTTTTATAAAATTATCGAAATGGGCCAATTTTTTAATTATTTACCGGAATGGGCCATTTCTCCGAAATCGCGTCCACGTCAGCACGATGTCAGGGGACGGGACAGGAGGTCGCGTCCACATCAGCAGGTCGCGCTGACGTGGACGCGATGTGGACGCGCGCGTGAACAGTGCCCAACTGTCAAAAAATTGACCGTTGCCCCCCCAACGGTCAAATTTTTTTTACTATATAAACCCCCCACCCCTTTTATTTTCACAAAAAAATTCAATATCAATTTCCTTCAAAAATTCTCTCAATTCCTTTCAAAAATTCTCTCAATTCCCTTCAAAATTTCTCTCAATTTCCTTCCAAAATTCTCTCAAACTTTCAAATTCCTTCCAAAATCCTCTCAATTTCCTTCAAAAAATCTCCAAATCCATATTAAATTTCTTTTTCCATTAAATTTCATTTTTTTAAGAAAATTTGAAAAATTTTTATTTTTTTAAATAATTTTAAAATTTTTAATATTTTCAACAATGGCCGGATCATTGATTATTCTTGATAGGAATCACATATCGGTGGAGCAAATGAACATGGCAAGTATTAAATTTAAATTTTAAATTTTAAATTTTATTTAAGATATTTTTATTTATGTATTTTTAGATATTTATTAATTTATTTTTTGTTATAAAAGGCTAAAGATCGGGTATTGGAATGCAATATTCGGAATATGCATGCTCCTCCATCACTGTTAGTAGAGAACTACCTGCGGGAAGCGGGATTTTGGCACGTGGCGACGGTAGGCCGGGGATGCAAGTTGGAGTCGAAACTGATCAGTGCGTTGATCGAGAGATGGAGACCTGAGACGCACACATTTCATCTTCCATGTGGAGAGTGCACTATCACTCTAGAAGATGTCCATCTGCATTTGGGATTGCCGGTGGATGGGCACCCAGTGACCGGGTCTGTCCAATCTAGCAATTGGGAGGCGGTGTGCTACGAGCTTTTGGGCGCCGTTTCGGATAAAATGGATGGAGGTAAGGTGGAGATGGGCTGGTTACGTGCCACCTTCCCCGGTCTGAATGAAAATTCAACCGAGATTGAAAGAATCCGATATGCTCGATCATACATTCTTCAAATAATTGGAGGCTATCTCATGGTCGACACATCACGGAGCCGTGTACATCTAAGGTGGCTGCTAAAACTCGTTGATTTTAGAGCAGCCGGTGAATTTAGTTGGGGGTCTGCCGTCTTGGCAACATTATATCGGGAGATGTGCGGGGCGACCAAACCGATAAGAGCAAAAATCGGAGGTTGCCTGTCACTACTGCAATCATGGGCACGGTTTCGCTTTCCATTTCTACGTCCTCGAGTGAACCACCCATATACATTCCCACTCGTAACGAGGTAAATTTTATATTACATTTTGAAATTGTTATGTAGATTTTGTAAGAATAAAATAATGCTAAAAATTTATTTAATTACGTGGAACCATCCGGCAAGTTATCGTGGATTACCGACTGAACTTGAAGATATACGGCTTCTATTGGAGCAACGGTCGGAAGCAGAAGTAAGTATTATTGCAAATAGATATTTCCATACATTCGCTGGTGGATTGATATTTAGTATTTAGTATTATGTATATATGTAATATTTCTATCATGTTCATGTAGTTTCAATGGACACCATACGAGGATCCGGCAGTCCGGGCAGTAATCTCGGAAGAGTTTTTACAAAATCCGAACGCTTGGCACGTGAAAGTGGTGTTGATCAACTATGCAACCGTGGAGCCCCACCAGACAGACAGAGTCCTACGACAGTTTGGATGTAGACAACCGATCCCTGCGGACCCTGAGGAGTTTGACGAGCACCACAAAATCGACCTTCGGCTATTAGGTACGGATTGGCCGTTATACTGGTCAGTGTACATAGAAATGTGGGAAAATCGGAATGAATATCTACCTACTCGGGAACCAATCATTGTTCCTGAGTTAGCGTGCGTTCCAGAATACATGCCATGGTTTAGGGCCCATAGGAAGCCGTATTTACTTACGCCGGAGGAGAGGCGGTGGCAAATACGTGTTGGAAGGGAAAGGCGCGGGCCTCAAAATCCAAGGGGACAAGACTACGAGGGCAGCCCCTCAACGAGGCCCAGACATTCACCCGGTTCATCATCAGCGACCATGCAATCACTGTCCCCAACGAGAGCACCGACGCAGTCACCTGGCGCAGCAATTCAACAGATGATACCCACGCATTCACCTTTCCCTATGATGCCAGGTATGTTTCCTAGCCCTTATATGTACCCTAACCTGTACAGTTATACAGTAAATACCCATGTTGGTCACTTATCGTCGTTCCGTCTTAGATGGATATTGTCTGTAGTAGTTCGAAGCAACGTGTCTCAGGCAATATCTATGGTGTGTACGCTGCCACAAGCTTCCCTCTCGATCAAATGCAGCTAGTATACCGGCACCCCGATCTGAAATAACACAGATATCAGGTTGGGGGCACACATGCCTCCTTAACTTAGAGAGAAAGAAATCCCAATCATCAGACGACTCCCCCGGTGTTATTGCATATGCAATTGGAAGAATTCTCCCACCACCGTCCTGTGCCACTGCAACCAATTGTCGATGAGTGTACCTACCGAACATGAAGGTACCGTCAATTTGTACCAACGGCTTGCAGTACAGAAATGCGTCTCGGCATTGCTTAAAGGTCCAAAATAGGCGTTTGAACACTTGGCATCCACGTAGCAATCGACCGTTGTAGTACGCATGTTCCGTTTCAAGGTCTGTGATGGCACCTGAGACGTATCTCTCTAGCACTTGACACCATTGCCATATTTCATTATATGAGGCGTCCCACCCACTATGCATCTTCTCCAATGCCTTTTGCTTAGCTATCCAAGCCTTGCAGTAAGAGGGCGTGTATCCCATTTGGCTACGGATATTGGCAATTATCACCGGCACTGAAGTCCGAGGATCTACTTTTATCGTAGGCAGTATCAAGCTAGCCAACATAGCTGAATCCATTTTCGGATGATCTTCTGAAACACCTACATAGGGAGGGAGTACATTAAGTAATGCAACATTGGAAAATAAAAATATAATTAAAAACACATTCAATACTGTACCTGCAGCACATGTATGTGGACCTTTGTACTTTTTGATCTCCCACAACCCTGTCCTCTTCCTTAACGAGGCGACGATTTTCCATGAACATCTGTCGTCTTGCATCGTACACTTTGCCTCAATCTTATCAGATTTTGATTTAACGACGTGGTAATTAACGCCGTTTTTGATGCTATACTGTTTCAAAGCACCAATAAAACTATCCTTATTGGTAAACTGATTACCAACTTCAAGTTCACCAAGATCTACCTCCGAACTTGTACGATCGCGCACCTAGTGTGGTAGATCTGGAAACTCTAACGCATCATCTGCTGACAGATTGACATTATGCATATGGGCTGGAGGTGAATATGCTCTGAATCATGAATTTTCTTCATCATCTGCACTCATATCACCATCTTCACCTTCTATTGGAATAGGATCCGGTTCAGAAAATAATCCCACCTCTGCACCATCTGGCCCGGGCTCTCGAGGTGGATCCACATCGGAGTCACCTTCTAACCCAAAATCATCTGCAGCGTACGACGTCCCCTCACCAGTTGATGTCGTAGGTAGTACGTCATCCCTTCTTCTGGGCATGTGATAACGTCCCCAATTGGATGTAGATTGCCATCCAGTAGAACTTGATGCAGTTCCCCAGCTCGTATTTCTAGCGTCAAACGTCGAGCCACCGACGTACATGTCTCATCCACCGACAGAGTGTCTTGGGGGGGATGTGCATTCGACACCGCTACTGAACATGGGCTGTTTCATATTTTGTAACACGCTAACCGAGTGTCGGCCAGGGGTCGTGTATACATCTTGAACACCGGACGGAAGTACATCAGTTGGCGACGTAAATTGTACATATAACTCAATATAAGTTGCTCCGCTAGCAAGATGAGTCTGCACCATTGCCTCCAAGCTACGAGCACATTTTATGTCGAACGAGTCATATGTCACCGGATCAACAGAAGAACAAAATTGATATGTCATTGACAGAATTTTCATTGGCGTGGTTCCGAAGATTTTACGCCTAATTCTTTTACGGAGTTCTGTCAAATCTATGTTTTAGCTAAATGACAGTCGCACCGTATTCTTCGACAAAAAAACAACACCATTCTCGATGTGGCAAACCTCACCATCGTAGTAAATAACAGCACTAATACGTTCACTCATTTTGAAACTCTAACTTTCTTAGCCTCTCTAAAATGTTTCTGCTGTGAGTTATGCATTTTAAGAACATTTTCTGCCTAATTTATAGCCTCAGCCCAAACTTGCTACTGTAGAAAAATCGCGTCCACGAGGGCGCGATTTGACACTATTTGCTCAGAAACGTCAAAAAAAAATTATTTCCTACATGACCAACTGTAGCGAAATCGCGTCCACGAGGGTGCGATTTCACAATTTCTTCTCATATAGCATCCTGGTATCAGTGATTTTATACTATTTGCTCAGAAAACGTCAAAAAAATTATTTCTTACATGACCACTGTAGCGAAATCGCGTCCACGAGGCCACTATTTCACAATTTCTTCTTAAATAGCATCCTGGTAGAAGCGATTTCCCACTATTTAACCAGATACATCAACTCGAAAAAAAATTTTCCGGGACCCCTAACTCCTAAAAAGCCTGCACCCTAAACCCTAAAAGCCATAAAACGTAAACGTAAAATCAGCGTCAAAATCGCATCCCCCGTACCGCGCTACGTGACAGGAGGTCGCGTCCACGTCAGCGCGACCTGCTGACGTGGACGCGATTTCGGGGAAAATGGCCCATTCCGGTAAATAATTAAAAAACTGGCCCATTTCGGTAATTTTATAAAAAATGGCTTTTTTTGGTAAATTAGCCGAAAGATGGAGTGTAGAAGCAAGGTCAGAAAAAGAAAAATAAGAAAAGAAAAAGGGAGGAAAATAAGAGAAAATAAAATAAAAATAAAAAGAGGTACAAGAGGATGCCATGTGGTGGTGCGTGATTGGCCAGCACTGCCACATCAGTAAAAATTAACGACGTTAGACTCGAGTACCAATTTAGTTGACGGAAAAAAAGTTTGAGTACCAATCTGGGACGAAAAAAAAACCATAAGTACCAATTTGAGAGAAGTTAACAAGTTTGGGTATAAATTTTATATTTGGCCCTTCTTTAAATTAAGACTTTTTTTTTAATTTCACGTATTATTTATTTTATTATTTTCTACATGTAATTATCTTATTGGGTTATCTAAGTAACAAATTACATCTCAATAAAAATATTCCACATAAATTTCCATATCATCCCTGTTAATGTTCTTAACGGTACTTTCATCAACTTTATTAGAAAAAACAATTTGAAAAAAAAAAGTTAATGATAAAAAAAGACTAAAAAATACAATTAAAACTATTTTAACAAAACATATAAACGTTAATAGCTAAATTTATCATTAAACTTATAATGACTCATAAAAAAACTGCCATCGAAATGAATCTAAGATAAAACTAAGTGGAAGTTTGAACCGATTCATGTTAAAAATGGACAGATAAATTATGGTTAAAGGAGAAAAGACAATTAAATATATTTTGGTGCAGGTAGCAAGAGAATTACTAAATGGGGCAAAATAATAGGGGTGGAGGTCAAGTAGTGATACGATGGGGATAGGCAGGCAATGTTTTTGTTTTTGTGTGTAAAAGATGTTCCACTTCCACATGTTATACTTTGAAAATAGATTTACAAATCTAAATCTTGCGTGTTTTTAATCAACCTTACATGTGATCTGTTTATATCACAATTTGTCTGTTTTCAATAACATCCATATCTTTCGGCTAACAAAATGTCGTACATTTTGTAATGACTATGCAATTGTCTGAATAAAATCATGTCCTGTTTTTATCATCAACTAATAATTTAAGTTTAGTTTAGATGAGCGGTGTATTTATCTTCGGCGATGTTAAAATCAGCGGTAGCGATAAAATTAATTGTTGTAATGGTGAGATTGAATACTGTAACGATAGGTGTGTGTTTGGATTCAAACACAAAAATATATATATTCATAATAAATAATAAAATATATTTAAATTATTTTATATTAAATAATAATTAAACTTATATATTTATTAGATTGTTATATAAAAAATTATATAATAATATCTAATAATACTTTTACTTTCTATAAAACTCAAAAAAAAAAAAGAGAATAAGGGTAATAAAGAAACTGGCCTTTGTTTTTTCTCTATTACCAACTTTGGCTCCAGTGAAAATTGAGAGCAACAATGTGATGAGAGTGTTCAATTGCACCACACCTCAAATCTTCCAAACAAAAAGCCAATCCAGTGAAAATGAATATTCACCCAATATTCCATCTCACTATGATGAAGTCGAGTCAACTTTAAACTGTGACTAAATACGGTGTAGTGTTATTCATTCTTATTTAAACTCAATTTAGTTTAAATTATTAGTTTCAAATTTTATGTAAATTCACTTAAATAATTAACCCAATGTTGTTTTAAGTTCTTTCATATTGCTTTTTTTAAATTTGAGCAAATAACTTTTAATAGTTGTTCAAATATATTATATAAAAGGCATTTTGTATATCACATTGAATAAAAATAGTTTTATATTTAAACATTTTGAATTATTTTAAATAAATTTTATTTCATATAATAAATAAATTTATACAAATTATATAATAAATACTTAAATAAATATGTAAAATTGAAATTTTAAATATCTAATAATTCATGCTATTTTGCATCCAGACATATATTCTACCACATGTCCTAAACTTAAACGATGTTAAACTTAAGTATCGATTTAGTTGACGAAAAAGTTTGGATACTAAACTTGGGCGAGAGCTGCAAATGGGCCATACCTACCATAGCCCATTACAAGAATTTTTCCAATCCTAGAAAACAACAATATAAAATTTTCTTACATCACATATTTATGTGTAACATTAAATTTATTTACCTAAAACATAAAAATACTTAAATAATAATTATATAATATTTTTAATTTTTAATTTACTTACTATTAGTTGTTTTAAATTTCCAGATAAAATCTAGTTAATTAATCCTAATCAACATTAGATAGAGTTTGAGAGTTATCTTAATTCATGTAAAAAATAGTTTTAATGGGTGTTAACTTTGAATCTCAATGTTTTTTTAAATCGAATCGATCAGGTAATTAATTTTTTAGTTTGATCGGTTCAATTAATTCAATTAAAAAAATTAAAAAAAATCAGTGCAATTATTAGTTCCGTTGATTTGTAATTTTTCGATCTTATCAGTTCAAAACTATTTTCTAAATCAATTCAAACATCTTTAATTTGATTCTTTTTCATATATTTTTTTATTTTTTATTTTGTATCCGACTCAGTTCAAAACCTCTCTGCAGTTTTTGCCCTAATCAATTTTAACCCTATTTTTTTATCTATATAAAGAAAAACCACTCAACTAAAACTATATGATGTTTCCACAATTAAAATTAAAATAAAAGAAAAAGGCAACTAAAAGTTTAAAGATCAGCAGATTTTTTTTTTTGGTAAAATGAAAAAACATCAATTACATAAAACAACTATTCATTTTATCCACTTGCAGTAAATCTAAAATATCCTTAGGAGCCTCATCAATAACTTGTAAGTTTGATTTCCAACTCAAACTGAGTTTAGCAAGACGATCCGCTACCAAATTCTGATTTCTTGGGATATGCTTAATCCTCCACTCCCCTTCTGACTGCAAGATGCGATGAGTTCTTCGAAGTATAGTAATCCCTGAGTCTTCCAAATCCATATCACTCAAGATCTGGGCAACTTCAAGATTATCTGTTATAATAATGATCCGTGTATAGCCCTTATTAAATAAAATAAGGATCCCACCTAGAATGCCCTAGACTTCAGCCTCAAACGGAGAGCACACGCCTAAGAATCAGTTAAATCCCACTATCCAATTTCCATCCCGATCACGAGCTACGCCTCCTATTGCAGCATAACCAAAATCTTTGGCCACAGCCCTATCAGTGGATAAATACACCCAAGTATCATCTGAATTAAAATAAAAGACAAACCCAAATAAAACCTTGTGATGTTAGGATAATTTTAATTAAAAGAATCAGACCAAAATTGAATGCATGCATAAATTATCAAATTACTTCCATCTTAATCAAATATATTATTTATTGTTTTCAGATAAAAGAGAGTTATAATAGAGAAAAACTTTCAATTTAATTTTAACTCTAACTTATTTGAGTTCGTTTCTAAGTGTATTCTTGATCTATAAATAGTCAATTGATTCATTCCTTTTTTATCATATCAGTTTATTCGAGTTTTGTTTGTTTTTTTTCTAATGATGAATTTCAAAAGTATAGCGTTTATGACACAAAAGCGCACTGCAAAAGGTATTTTAACAAAAAATTAAAACAAATGAAATTAAAAACAAATGCGTATATATTCTACTTAACTCTAACAAATATGTATTTCATAAAGGTTTTTCTGTCACCTCCATATTTGCGTGTATACTCTCATTGTGACAAAAAGGAGGTAATTTTTATTATTTTGGTTGACTCAATTTATTTTAATTTAATTTATTATTTATTAAATTTTTGTTTGGTTGCATCTTGGGGTTTCTTTCGTTTTCATCAACTTATCGAAAAATACCTCTTTTGAACTCGATCTTTTCCACGACCTAAACTTAAATTGTAGGAGTCCAAATTTTGAATTTAAAGAACATAAAGTGCGAGAAGAATATCATTTGACTCCAAAAAACGGAAACATCTTAAGTAGTGTCGTATTATTGAACGGAACACCAATGAAACTTTTAGACTCGTTGGAGATACTAGAGTTGAAGCCGAAGCTTGTAAATGGTTTGAAACCCATTAGCATCGCTGCTCATTCAATTGCATTTGTAACCATAAGAGATTTCAATGCATGTAGTTAGGATTTTGTTTCTTTTAGGGGTAAAATTTATTAATTTTGTTCATTAGGTCAATTTAGGTTATGATATTCATTTTTTTTAATTTTTAATTTGTTCCTTTTGAGTAAAATAAATTATTCTTTTATTATTATTTTACTATTCGTTTCTTTTTCTTTTTTGATTTAACTTATAATTATGCTCAGGAACAATTTCACCAAAGATTTTAAGCAAAAGTTTGGAATAAAGGTTACGAGTATACATATTTACAGCATTGTATAGTCATTAATATTGTATTACTACAAATCAATCACTACAAAGACTTCATTAATACAACTTGCTACTTTCACCTGCATCGTCTAGCACCTGGAGAATTGCTTTCTTTTTTACAATTTTTTTAAAAAAATTAATAAATAAAGTGTAAATGAAAACAAACTTTATTCTTAAATAAATAAAGATTGTTTTTGGCTTATTAAACGAGCCTTATCTACTTAATTCTTGCAGCTTTTTGGACCAATCTGAGATGTTTATATATTCTTTTTATTTTAGATTATAATATACCTATGTTTTATCTTTATAGTGATGGATTTGATTGGTTCTTGGTAATTTATGAAATTGTATGAATAAAATCATATACATTTGTTTTTATCGTTAACTAATAAATTTTACTTTCATGAATTTAGATGTTACGGGTGACTATGATCGAATTGAGTCGATATGGTGTTAATCTTTTTTAAATAATTCGCCTATTTCTTTAATTTTGATTGTTAGATCTCTTTTATAGACATGAAAAAAGGGATCATTTTTATTTTAAGTCATTCAACTTAACATCTATTATCGTTTTAATCATAAATCTTTAATTTTATCGAATTATATCATTTAACTTTTATCAATTAACAGATTAAATATCACTTGCGCTACTTACATTAAAAAATTCACTCTTCTTTTAGGATTTTGAAATTCTTCTATTTTCTTTGGAGGTCCAACTTACATTTGTGGTTTTGGAACATATTCAAAGTGTTACATAAGCGCTGAATTAGAGTTTTCCATATTTTTGTGAAATCGTATGGAATATGCATTAATCAAAACACTATATACCCCCCATGCAAAAAAAAAAGGGTTCACTCCTAGAAAATGACCATTTTAAGTCCAAACTCTAGTTCAAGTACTTCACTGTTCCATATTATATGACAAGAAATATACATATATATATATCGAACCACATCAAGGAAAACGAAAAGCATGAAAACTTATAAAATGCAATGAACTTGAAATAGAAGTCATAATATTATCAGTTGATTTAGTTTGAGCAACATCTATGCATTACTATGCCCAATGAGGAAGCCCTACATAATATGGTAGCATTACTAACTTGAAAGGAATATTAACAAACATAAAGCTGTTCTAGTAAACACTAAACAGCAAATGTCTTCACTACTACCAGTCTGCCCGGAAACACTACCTTGTTCCATTCCGGCTCTCTACACTGTAGAAACTGCAGAACAGACCCAAAATAGAAGTATCTACAGCACTAAAAACCTTGTTCGGTAAGCGAAGGTTAAAATTACCATCCTCCCTTGCTACCACCACTCCCTTGTCCCCAAGTACTTGTTGATGATGCCTTACCCCATGGATCTTGGTTTCTGCTATTTTCACCTCCATCCTTTAACTTGTTCCAACCAGAAGATGGGGCTTCATCAGCAGTTTTTGACTGAGATTGATCTCCCGAGCCCGATCCTTGGTTACCCCACCCTCCAGCAGAAGTAGTTGAACTCTTTCCCCACCCATTTCCTTGATTGTTACTTTCAGTAACTTCCTTGCTGCCACTTGACTGGTTCCAGCTAGACCATTTGTAACCATCAGATGAATTCGAAGACTTCCGGTTGTTATCTTGACTCCCACCTCCTTCATTAGTTGAGCTAGAGCCTTTGTTCCACCCACCAGATTGACTCCAACTAGAGGATTGGCCTCCTTGATCAGCAGTGGATTGATTCCAAGTCTTGGCTCCACCTCCACTTGTTCCACCATTCCCCCCCTCTTTGTTCCAGCCACCAGACTGACTCCAACTAGAGGATTGGCCTCCTTGATCAGCACCAGATTGATTCCAATTCTTACCTCCACCTCCACTTGTTCCACCATTCCAGCCCTGGTTCCCCCCTCCTTGTTCCAGCCACCAGATTGACTCCAACTGGAGGATTGGCCTCCTCCTTGATCAGCACCTCCACTTGTTCCACCATTCCAGCCCTGGTTCCCACCCTCTTTGTTCCAGCCAAAAGACTTATCTTCACCAGAATCTCCACCATTGTTCCAACCCCCATTTTGATCCCTCCTACCACGTCCTCTACCTCCAAATCCTCCCCTATCACCACCTCTTCCACCTCTACCTCTGTAGCCACCTCTGTCACCTCCTCTACCTCCGAAGCCTCCACCATCACCGCCTCTACCTCCGTAGCCTCCACCATCACCACCTCTGCCACCAAAACCTCCTCTGTCAGATCTGCCCCGTCCTCTATCCGATCTACCTCTACCCCGAAAACCTCCTCTGTCTGTATCTCCTCTACCTCTAAAGCCCCTATCTGAGCCATCTCTACCACCAAAACCTCCCCTCCAACTTCCACCACCTCTATTACTAAAAGGCTCCTTTTGGTCTTCATTTCCACTTCCAGAACTCCAATCGCTTTTTGGCTTCCAACCAGATTCCTGGTTTGCATCCCCAGATCCTGAATTCCAGTTGCTTTTCTTACCCCAACCCGAATCCTCGCCTGCACTACTGGAACTAGGGTTCCAACCACCTTTTTTGCCCCAACCAGAGTCTTGGCCAGAATCATTTCCAGTACCGCAACTTTTCTTACCCCAGCTTGAATCCTGACTTGCATCTGTCGATCCTTTTTTGCCCCAACCAGAGTCTTGGCCAGCATCATTTCCAGTGCCCCAATTTTTCTTACCCCAGTTAGAATCCTGACTTGCATCCGCTGATCCCTTTTTCCCCCAACTAGAATCATTGGTTGCATCACCAGATCCAAAGTTAGAATCATTTTTCTTAGCCCAACCATCCTCGTTTGCACTACCAGAACCAGAGTTCCAACTGCCCCTTTTGCCCCAACCAGAGTCTTGGCCAGCATCATTGGAACCAGCACCCCAGCTGCTTTTCTTACCACATTCTGATTCCTGATTTGCATCTGCAGATCCTGAGCTCCAGTCACTTCTCTTCCCCCAACTAGAATCTTTGGTTGCATCACCAGATCCAAAGTCTGAATCATTTTTCTTAGCCCAACCAGAATCCTGTTTTGCATTACCAGAACCAGAGTTCCAACCAGAGTTTTGGCCCGCATTTTGGCTGGCTCCACCACCCCATGAAGAACCCCCATGTTGCTTGCCCCAACCATCAGACTGATTCTGAGATCCACCCTTAGTCCAACCTCCTGCTGCACATTCATTTGCATCTTTCTTGATGCCCCAGTTTGTGGTTTGATTCCCACTGAAGTCATTTCCACTGGCACTTCCCCAACCTCCCTTAGAATCTTCTGCAGCAAGTTTTGAACTACCCCAATTACCCTTGCTTCCACCAGTACCATCTTTATTGTTCAACTTCTCCACAGCTTTACCCCAAGAATTATCTTCAAAGCCACCAGCATCATTCTTTTTACCCCAACCTCCCTGTTGATTTGACCCTATAGCATTATTGTTCCAATCACTACTTGAGTTTTCGTTCTTTCCCCATGATCCTGGTTCAGCCACACCTTTACCTTTATCCCATGCACCAGATGATCCCTCAGTGACATTCTTTCCATTATCCCAACTTTCTGATTTTTTCCAACCATCATTACCAACATTAATTTTTGTATCTTTCTCCCATGCAGTGATATTTGAAGAATCAGCAAGATTTCCGGTTTCAAGCTTTGATTGACCCCAGCTGCCTCCAACATCTTTTGAAGCACCCGATGGATCTCCACTAGAGGTAGCTTTACCCCAAGCATCAGATGCACCACCACTGGAGTCAATCTTGGGAGCAGCTTTATTCCAACTGCCCCAACTAGCATTTTGATCACTGCCACCTGTAGCCCAGGCTGAATTCTGCTTTGTACTTGTGTTATTTTCCCAAGCAGTAGACGGACCATCTACATCATCAAAAACCAATGAACAGGCTTTAAGCACAAGTAAATACTGTATAACAGTTGATGCTTACTGAAACAAGATGTATCATTTGAACCTGTTTTTTTATCATTATCCCCAGAACAAACTGCTGCACCCCAAGATGAATTCAGGTTTGGAGTCACCTTGGTCTCCCAGGCAGAGTCTTCACCGTCTAGAGAAGAGAGTGAAAAGGAACACCTTTAAGCACACAGTAAATCCTTTTCCAGGCATTGCCCATTGACAATAATGGTGCAGTAATCTTACCTCTCTTCTGATCAGTTTCTGTCTGCTGCTGCAACCATAACAAAACTTATATAACTACTTCCATGAAAGACTACACATTTTCTAGAGGTGAATGGAAATCATGAATGTATTCAGCAGGTGTAATTGGGTGGGTGGCATTGTCCATCCACATATTTGTGCATGTGCATGTGTGTCTCTGCGTGTGTGTGTGAGAGAGAGAGGGAGAGAGAAGATGAAAGACAAACCGTAGTGCCAGGACCAGAGAAACTAGGCCATGAGCTCCTGTAAATAATTGTAGACCAGGTTCATAATGCAGAAAAAATAGCACAATCAAGACAGAATGAAAAGATATGGATGGAAGGAGGATAAGTAAATTGTCATGAGCAAAAAAGATCCTACAATTGAAAGCAGATTGCAGGTATTTTATCACAAGTTTTTTCCACCTCAAACATGAGTTCTACACTACATTTGCACTCACCAAGGTTGAATTACTTTTGTTTCACAACAAAAATTAAAATTAAAATGCCATAAAATGAGTGTAGTTATACAGGAAATAGAAGGAATATATTTGGCATTCTCTATTTCTACTTTTGCAGATATAACATGTACACTATACATTCAAAACCCTAATTATTATCCGATCAACAATTAGACATACATGCAAGCAAAGTATGTAGGTATCAAAGAATAACAGAACTATTCTACCATTATAACCATCTCTATATTTTACTACTAGGGACAGTTTATTTGTTTTTACCCCTCAGCATTCCATCCGCCACCCTCAGCCGATGTTCCCGCTCTATTCAACCAATCTTCCAAAAAGAGAAGTGAACATAAGATAAGGTATATCAGTTAATGTAAGGTCAAGGATAATATAGAAAAAGAAAGCATGGACATGAGGATAATAACAAACCTAATTGGAATTAATTTAATTGGACTCAACCAAACCATCAATGAATATCCATGCCTCATTTACAGAGAAAATATTTGATAAAAAAGGAAAACACAAGACTTTTGACACATCTAGGTAGAGAACCTCTCACCTCCAGACGAACCTTCCGATCCCAGAAGATCAAATGGTTTGAATGAACTTGATCCATAATGCTCACTTATAAAGGAAGAGTAATAGCACATAAAAAGGTATTAAGATGACAGTTGAAAACGATATACGAAGTAAATTAATCAAAGTTACAAAATCCAGGTACTTTGTATTTGCAGCAGAGCTCTTCCCTTGAACCTCAGCAAGATGCTCATTTTTAACTATAGAAACATAAAGAAACCATTAACATCATCTCAGATAATATAAACCTATAATTCACATCAAACAGATTATCTATTAATGTACCAACCTGTAAGAACCTTCTGCTTCGAATCCAGTTTAACAGTAACATCTGAATAATATACAGCTAAGACACGGCAAAGGTACCCTTTCAAAGGACCCACTCGAATTCTTAAGGTTTGACCAATGGAGAACATTCCATCTCTGTTCCCTCTGTTGACTGCATATGAAATAATTATTAGTGTCGAAGCCAAGATTTGAAAACATGATGACTACTGACAGACAAAACTAAAGAACAAGATTCTTAGGAACATACAATCACTCTTAGCTTCCTTATCTTGAGAATGCCAAGGCTTTTTAGGCGATATTGGGGACTTAGGAGATGATACAAAATCCCCAAAATCTGAAGTACCACCAGGATCACCACCCTGAACAAAAATAGAAAATTCATTCTAGATCATAAGAATCTTAAGATGGAGAGAGAGAGAATGTTCATTTCACTTACAACCTTATCACTGCATATATCTAAAAATTGCTTGATTTTCTCACACTTCAGTGATTTACAGCAGAAATAACCACCATTATCAGCCTCATTCTCATCATACAAAAATATGGTCCCTCTATAGATTTGTTTAACAATCCCTTGTTTACCCTGCAATGTGAAACAGGTGACATTAATATGCATATACTCTACTTAACAGAACTAAATATATACAATGAGAAACCGATTAGATTAGAGATTGCAGTCAAACCTCATATTGACCTTCCAAGACTTTAACAGTGTCACTAATGGATATCGTCTTCGAGTGATGATCTAATGCAGTAAACTTCGTATCCATAGGTCCATTCTTTAACTCCCGCTTTTCAACAGTCACTACAACAGGTCCTTCTGGAGCCTCTTTTAAAATCTAGCACATGCATAGCAGGTAAGAAGCCAGATTCATCAAAAGTAAATAATAAAATCAATTTACCTTGTAACGATCATCTTTCTCCATGCCAACAATAACCCCAAAATCTTTCCGGCTGCATTGGAAATGAAAATGAACATAAAATAGATTAACAAGTGGTTGGCACATGGTTACTACCATGACAGACTTCTGTTCAAGAATTACCTGAAACAGACAAGATTATACAGTTCGAAGCCATCATCCAAGCCAAACCCTAATGAGCCTTCTCCCTTCTCACCTCCTTTTTCATTCATAGTCGTCTTTTTCTTCTTTTTTTCACCATAAAGCTGTGAGAGCCACTCCAGATCATCAGATTCATTATTATCAGAATGACTAAACTTTAGGAGCTCCTCCTCTGTAGGCATAACACCCCAGCAGCTTAATGAATCTATGGATAATTTTTTATACAGATACCCATCCTTAAGCATCATGCCATCAAGTATTTGAAAACCAATGCCGGTGTCACGGTCTCGTCTAAACTGAATGAGAGGTCGAAACTCCCTGCACCAGGCTCAAACATCAATATTAGCATCCAAAAAGGTATGGAACTGATAAATAAACCATAATAAATGAGCAAAGATCAGGTGTATTACTCGAGCTCAATTGAGCTTATCAATTTTGGAGCTGGTATAACAGTTCTATTGATGGAAACTCCAGCACCCTGTAATACAAAATTGGTGGTTTGATGAAAACCTTGCGCTTATATATCTCTGTAGCAAATATAAAAACATCTGAATGCTCCAACTAACAATTATGCACAACTCAACAAATGAAACGATCTTATGCTTTCTAAATTTAAAGAAAAACCCGATTATAATTTTTAAAAAATCCTAAACCTTCAAACTAGAAGAACTAAACAGAGCACTGAGGTTAATACTGGCACAAAGACGCTTTAGCAAAGATGGAAACGAGCAAAAAAGAGACACAAAAGTAGGGCTGAGGCAAGAAAAAAAAACCCCGATTCAAGCCGCAATGCTAGGTTTGGTTTCAGTTTTAATTTTATCAAGTTCAATTCAGATCTGGTTCAGTTTGTACTTGCATATATTCAGTTCAATTTGATTTTCAGTTCACAAGTTAAAAAATCTCAAATCTCAAATCCAAACCAAACCGATTCTATTTTTATTTCATTTATAATTTTTTTATTTTATATTTTAAAAAATCTTTTATATTTAAAAACTAGCGAAAATAACTTAAAATACAAAAAATTAAAAACCACTGAGCCGAACCAAACCAATCTGAATCAATGGAATTCGGTTGACTCGGTTAGCTTTTATATTCGGTTTGGCTTTGGTTCAGTTTTCTAAAACCTAGATATTGCATAATAACAGCAATTTCCCAAAACCAAACCTGAATGCTTTTCAGGTCAATCATACGACAGGGAAATCTCTTTGTTTGTTATAAACATGATTCATCGCAAGGAATTAAGGATATAAGAGAATGAAAAGAAATTGGAATATCCTGTTAAATCTACACAAACAACTAGGTTAGCTGACTCTCTCCAATAGCTCTCTTTGGTTCTTCCAGAAAAAACATTTAAGAAAGATTACTAAGTAAGCAGTTATAAGATATCAATGTAACAGAAAACAGTAGAAAAAACAAGCTTATATTGGCAGTTAGTATTATTACAAATTTAGCAGCCATTGCTTGCAGATCAATTCTTGGAATGAGCTTCACAGTTGCTCGTTTCTTGTCATTGTTTACAAACACAACCTACAGAAAGAAGTTTGACACAAAATAATTAAAAAACTTAAAACAGGAAAACAGACTTGATTTAAACATAGAAAACAAATCTACCTGGGCAAGGTCCCCCTTATACTTCCCATTCTTTATCCGAGCCCACATGCCTTTAGAGACTTCACTACGTTTAGTTCTGACATTGAGTAAATGGTAAACTTCATTGCTTGGAACTGGCGCCACTCTTGAAGAGTAAATGTAAGTCAGACCTTTACATGCCTAAAATAGAACAAAAGGTATGTTAGTACACAGGCATAGAAAAAATGAAGCCATATCATTTTCTGGTGTCCTAAAACAAGATTGACCTCGTTAATATCACATTGTTTGTCAGCTTCAATGTAGAAAAACCCCTTGATGTGATCAACAGAGAATGCTGATATTATCTGTAATTTTGTTCCTAGTGATTTCATGTCAATAAACTTCTGCATGAGACAGAAAGCTGAATGCCTTTCACGTCCAACCTACAAATAACAATTTTTAGGTGAAACCAATAAAAGAGGAATAATAGGCATCAACAAAGACTGCATTCAAATTCCGGCAGGATATGTTAATTCAACAACACATCAATCATACCACACATTTAACTTTCCATATAATAGGATCCTTGGAAGGAGGCATGGTAGAGTTTTTGTCAATTGATCCCTTAGCTTCATAAGAATCTTCATCAAATGTCGTAAACCTAGCACCATCCCTGTACCTCTCCTCCATCATTTTATCAAACTCCTCCTCGATCACCTCTTCCTTGGGAACAAATGGAAGGTTATGGGTTTTCCAAGGATTATTATTTGCATTAAGATCTGGTTCTTCTTCCATAAAATCTGATGTCCAAAATCAGAAAACATGGGGTTATGAAGGTAAAAGGCAACAACATGTCGGGTTGATTATGCAGTAATAACCCAAGAAAGCATTAAGCACAAGGAAACAGAATTATATTATTTAACCAAAATAAAATTAGAGATAAAAGATTTGAAGTACTTCAAGAACTCAACAGTTATTTATAAACTGAGATGAGATCTATTTGTTTCATTGTATATAGCACTTTCTGGTCCTTGATATCAATGACTAGAAAATTTAAGCTTTCTTGTGGTGAGAATCATGTCGATCTTGGAAGGTCCAAAAAGGTAAGGAATGTTCAGAAAGACATCTCAGAAGAACAAGGAAGACTTCCATTACACACATCACACAATCCAAACAAAACATGAAGCAAAAGGAAGTCATGGCCAACCTCAAAACAGCAAAAGACAAAAGTTCTTCAAGGGCCCTCATGCATGGTGTAACAATGTAAATACGCCTCAAACCTCTTGATATATCAAATCAATTCCGAACATGATGCCCAAAATATCCCTCCTTTACCAAACAAGCTATGAAAAATCATCCCAAGGCTTTAAAGATTAGTTGTTTGAAAAATGCTCAACCCAAGAACCGGAAGCATTCACCCAAAGAAGCTTCAGAAAATTAACAAATGCATAAGAAAAATCAAAGCACAGGCAAACTCAACCTCAACCTCAAGAGTCCTAAACACAGCAAAAAAGAAAAACTTCTCCAAGAAAGACCCTCTTGCACCAAGCAATAAAGTCCAATCTAACACCCCTTGAAACCCTTAGAAATAAAAACTTCCTAAGAAGTTGCATTCACATTCACCAATACTACACTAATAAGCTTTTTAAACTCAACCTGACAATCATCTCCATGTTCAGTTAACAAAGTTCTATAAACATATGAGAAATAGAACTTCAAAACTACTTAATATGTACCAGTTTCACAACCAAACACCCTAAAATGATTATTCATGCAGAAGCAAAAAAATTCCCTCAGAATAACTCAAGAATGATTATTCATGCAAAATGTCCCACTTTCACACCCAAACAGCCTAAAATGATAATTCATGCAGCAGCCAATAAAAATTAAGATAAAAAAAATCACTCACAAATACTCAATAATGGCAACAAAATCTCATCAAGATTTCCATTTCTAAAAAAAATCTCTTCCAGAATATTTAACATATTAAAAAGTTGAAACTTCGCTTAAATTTAAAAAAAATGAAAACCCTAAAAACCCTGAAAAGCAGAATGCAGAACAAAATCAAAGAAAAAACCCTAAAAACTCGCAGATATAAGCAACCGTAAAATGCAAGACTCCAAAAGGAAGCAAATTGAAAAAGCAAAAGCCAACAAAAACGAAAAAAAAAGAACAAACGAAAAACGATCAGATCAGCCATACAATCATCAAAATCGCTGTCATCGCTGGCTTCATTGTCATCAACATCAGCAGCGTCTTCAAAGAACTGAAGAACTCCCCGATTCTTACGCTTCCGACGGTTCTCCTCCGCTCCACCACCGCTTCTTCCGGCGCTGACCTTCCGTTTCCCATAAACCACCTCCTTCTCCTTTCCCTTCCCCTTCGACGACATATCCTTTCAGTCCAGTTGCAAAACTTTTACTTTTTTTTCCTTATATTTTTCTACATAAATAAAAAATTTTCAGAGAACATCAGTTTAGCATTTTCTCTAAGGGTTTTTTTCTTTTTTTTCTTTGAAATAGAGTGTGATGAAAGTGTGAGTGATGGAATTTTATGGTAGTGTACTCCAAAGCTGATATATATATGGCATTTTACGATTGCATCCTTCGCGTTCTGCCCTTGTTAAATCATGTAAAAGGACAAAACAGTCTATTTGTTTCCTACTTCTTTATTTTTAGACAGGGTAAAATACAATTTCGTCGTTAATTTATTGATTTTATTCTATTTTAGTCACCCAATAATTAATTATTAATTTAATAATAAATTTAATTTTTTAATATTTATATATTTTATCAATTTAATTTTAAATATAATAAATTTAATTTTTAATATTTAGATAAATTTTAAATTCTAAAAAACTATTATTAAAAATACATAAAATTTTAAAAGATATATAAATACATAAAAATAAAAAATTTATTTTTAAGTTCTTTTGTTTTGCTACGTAAACAATTTTCGTCCTTAAATTTTAAAAAGAGTTGCGGGTAGAGTTGTTCAGAGGTCGAATTATTTATTTAAACTAAAAAATCTGTTTAATATATGAAAAGATTTCAATAAGTAGACAAAATTTGAAAAATAAATTTAAACAAAAATATAAACCCACAGACAATTCTTGAACAAAAATTTTAAAGCAGGAACCTGACCCTACCTGGCTCAGGTGCATATAAAATATATATTATAAATATTATATTTATAAATTTTTAATATATAAAAACCAACCCAACACAAATATTTTAAACTATTAATTGAAGCTTGGAAACAGGTCGTTAGAACTTTGGTTACCTTCCTGCTTTCCCTTTTCTTTTTCTTTCTAAATTCGTTGAGGGGACCATAGCCGGGATTTGGGCAAGTTTTATAAGGGTGAATTTAGATGGACGGTGCGTTTACCTGCGGTTAGTGTAAAAACAATAGTGGTGGTGAGATTAAATACTGTAACGATACTGTAGCGTGAGACAAAAAGTAAGCTAAATGCACCGCACCGCACCACACCCAATCGCCCATCCAAACCCACCTTAAGTGTAGAAGTTGTTCCTATCGAGTTAAATTGAAACATTTCGTATATCAACCTTCTCGACCATGGATTATTTTATCAAGTTATTAGCTTTGGCTAAAAACAACTTAAAAAGTTGATTTAGTTTTAACTCGGTTAGCATCGACATTATTGTTAGTGTAAGAAAACGTAGGTTCGAATACGCCGAAATTTATTATTCTCCTATTTAAAAGTTGGAGAAGAATTATGAGTAGTTCACATAAAAAAATCAAAAACAAATCATGATTCCTTATATAATTGTTAAGTTTTGAAGTGAACCCAACTCAAGTGTTTTACTCACTTTGTTTATTTTTTATGAGTGCAAAACCAAAAAAAAACAGTAATTTATTGTTGGTTAAATATGAATTATCCATATTTAAATGGGGTCGAGCTTGGATAAAATGCAAGACTTAAAAAAAATTATTATTTAGAACCAAACAAATTTATAAAAATAAAAAATATTTTGTAAATATTAAGGGCTAAATTTATTTAATTTTTTTTATCTTTAATTAAAATGACAAATTTTGTAGACATTAATAACTAAATTTGATGAATTTTTTATATTTAGGATCAGTTTTATAGAATGTGTAAATATTAAAGGGCCTGATTTGTTATTAGACCAATAAAAAAGCTCATGTCAACTTCCTATCACTCATCTAATGGCAGCTAATAGGGAAATTGACTAAAATATTTAACTTCGAAGAATTTAATGATTAAATTAAAAAATTAATAATTGAGTGACTAAAATAGAGCAAAGTCAATAATTTAGTGACCTTTTTATACTTTACCCTTGTAGACTTTAAAATGAAAATTTTAGCTTTTTTTACCTCTTTTCCAAATTTGATTTATTTAAACTACACCCAAAGTCACTTTAAAATATGGTTTGTCATATTTTGGTTACTCAAATTATTTTTCTTAATTTAGTAACTCTTGTTAAAATAATTATTCAAACTAGTCACCCACGCTAAAATAATTTGTTTTCCACTAACGAATTGCTAATATGGCACATTAGACCATTAAGTGACGACACATGACACTTTTGGTCTCTTAGACCACAAAATTCTACATCTCTTTTCTCTCTTTTCACATGTGGACAACCATGGGTGTTGCTATGCCGGTGCTATTATAATTTTAATGATTTAGTCAACTTTTGCGTCTAAAAAAAAAGCAATTTGACTACTTATTAAAACTTGAGGACCAAGGTGATAAAAGGAATTGAAGTTAAAGTGATAAAAAAAACATTAAGGATTAAATTTGTCGTTATACCAATCATTAATCCACATATATAATTCCAAGACTGCTATCAACTAGATTTTTTCTATACACATATAATTATTTAAGGTTAAATTATGTTCTTAGTCCATGTGCTTAGTAAAAGTTATGGATTTAATCTCTATACTTTAATTTGGTCATTTTTAGTCCCTATACTTTTTAAATTTTAATATTTTAGTCCTCGCCAAATGATAACTGTTAAATTCATTCAGTTAATTTCTGTTATTTTCAAAATGTGATGCGGTAAACATATTATCTATGTAAGCTTATTATTTTCACATATTACTCGCTAAAAATTTCAGTTAATGGATTATCAATTGTCATTTGCATCAAGATTGAAATTTTAAAGCTCGAAAAGTATATAGACTTAAAATGATCTAATTGGAGAATATTGACTAAACCTACAACTATAAGCAATGTACAAGACTAGTAATTGAATTATCCAAAAGCATTTGACTGTTATTGTTTGGGTTAATACTGAAATTTGAAAAATTGAAAAGTGCAATATTAAAATTGACTATTTCGAAAAGAATAAGGACTAAATTGATCAAATTAAAGTATATGGACTAAATTCACAACTTTTTCAAAATACAAAGACTAATAGTAGAATTTAACCATTATTTTGAAGTAATTGTTCTCAATCATAATAAAAAAATATTTTTGGCATAAAGATAAATTTAGCCCCTAATGTTTACTATCTTTTTTTACCCTTATTTTTTTGGGTCATTTGGCCTCGACCTTTTAAAAAGTAGTCAAATTACTTGCTTATTGGTGGAATATTGATTGAATTGTTAAAATTTTAATGGCATTGGCGTGATAACTCACATAGCATTTTGTTTATATTTCACAACTAACATGAATAAAATTTCTAAAAGTTTTTATGAGCTTTTTTTTTTGAAGAATTATATGTAGATTGTCATGCTAGTGGCTACATTAATGTCGTTAAAATTTTAACAATATAGCCAATTTTTCCATAAAAAATAGGCAAATTGACTAAATTTTATACGTTAAGAGCTAAAATGACCAAAAGAGAATAAACCAAAATGACAAAATAAATAAATGTTATGGACTAAATTTCTTTTTATGTCAATATTTATTTTTGTTAAAGACTAGAATTTTAAGTAAAAAATACAAGTTTTCGTAAACATAAAACACTGTTTAATACGGGTATACAAATCCAAATGTAAATGGGAATACAAAATTCATATATAAACATCAAATTATTTTACTTTAAATTTTAATTATTCAGACATAAAATTTTAATTATTACGTTAATTATTTTTATTATTGAACAGTGCAAATAGTTAATTAATCAAATTAATAGATTAAATTGAAATTTTTCAAGGTTTGAATAAACTTTAGCTTGATTTCCAGTCATTCCAATCTTGATTTGGATTACCTGCTAAGTGATATGGTTATAGGTGATGGTGCTTGGAATCTTGATCTCTTTCGGCTTTGGCTACTAGAGGAGGTGATCAAGAGGATTGAAGAGATTCTTTCACCCCACTCGGCAGCGGAGGTTGATAGGATTATTTGGGGTGGTACTTCAACAGGCTCCTTTTTTTTCAAAAGTGCCTAAGAGAAACTTCGGGAAAGTTCTTGGAATCCGAAGGAAGTGGTGTAGCAGATTCTATGGAAATTTCAAGTACCTCAACGGGTTAGATTCTTTATTTGGCTTGCTTTCAAGTAGTGGCTGCTTACTGATATGGAAAGAGTTCGTCAAGGTCTTGGGCATAGTACGACTTGTGGGGTTTGTGGATATATCTTCGAGGATGTGTTGCATGCCATTAAGGATTGTCCTATAGTGAGAAATATTTGGAATCATTTAGTCCCTGTTGAAGGTCATGATAGGGTTTATTCTAGGAATTTGCAAGAATGACTTATCTCAAACTTGCAGAACAGTCATGACAATTGCTTGGGTGATGTTGATTGGCAATGTCTTTTTGGGATTATCACTTGGCACATTTGGAAGAATCAAAATCTCTCCATTTTTCAAGGTGCATCCTAGAGTAGCAATGATATTATCAAGGTTTCCTATAGTTGGGCTAAACAATATGCCTTGTCAAGTAGGGTCCTGTGATAAAGTCCTGAGAACCGATTCCTTGTTCATATGTGGCCGGTAATTGAGTTTGTTTGAATATTGATGGATCAATCAAGTATGAAGCTGACTTTGCTACAGTAGAGGGAATTGTGCGAGACCGAAATGGGGAGTGGATTCTTAGGTTTAATAGGTAGTTGGGGAGTTGTTCAGTTCTTGATGCTAATTTGTGGGGCATCTTGGATGGGTTGGTTCTTTTAATTGATCAGGGCTATGATAATATGTTAATCCAGATTGATAGCCTTGAGGCGGTTAAGGCCATTTAGGAGAGCCATTCAAATGGTTCCAACTCTACTTTGGTTAGGAGAATTCATCCATTATTGTCGTGGATCGGTCATTGGAGTGTGTGGCACATATCTAGATAGGTTAACCAGGATGCTGATAGCCTGGTCAAATTAGTTTATGACAGAAATCATGGGTTGTGATTGTTCGAGGCATTCTGTTGGGGGAAATGGTTTAGTTTATATAGTTAATTTACTTAAAAAAATGTAAAATTTGTGAAAGTTTAGCATTCAGCATTCTTAGCTATTATTATATTAAATAGTTCGGTGGATGATTTTGATTATGAGAAAAAAAGAAAGAAAAGAAATCCAACAATAATATACTTATGTTCATTTTCAAGAAGTAAAATAATAATATAACAATAATAACCTACTCCTCTAAAGAAACATTAAGAAAAATGTGTCTTTATTTTATTAAGAAATAAATTAAAAAATACATCTAGAAACCTAAATTTAATTAACTTAATAAACAAATGAATGAATGAATCTTGTTCCTAAAATTGAAATGACATCTTAAGAATTAAGATCATGTTGATGCATTGGTATTCCACCAACATGCAGGTGCTTTGTTTGACTGAAAATGATTTTTTTTAAAAAAATATTTTTTTAAAAAATTAAAATTTTTTGGTGTTTGAATGATTCTATATAAAATATTTTATATTGTTTGGTAGATTTCTTAAAAATATTTTATAAAAACAATTTTTAATGAAACAAACATACAATAATTGAAAACTAAAAAGCTTCCGCTTTAAAAAGATGCCTATGAAAGTTTCTACCATTATAACTTATCACCAAATTGTTCTTAATGTGGAAACATAAATAACATATAGCATAAAAGATCTACCTTGATTTATTCGAGAGACAAAAAGTATTACAAGAAAATGCAACATCCTTAAAAACAAATTGAACATAAAAAAGTGTAAAAATCAAATAAAATAATTTTTAGGTATATTAGATAGCAGAGAAAAACAAATAAAATAAAAATATTTAAGGCGATCATTTAACAAGAAACAGGAACATATCAAAGATATGGCATAGAAGATGGAAACCCATCAAAACTAAAACAAAGGAAACGAATATAGTAAATTAAGCAAGAAATGAGATGAAAATAGAAATTTCAAAAAGGAAATTGGAATAGAAGAAAAATCCAAAAACCCAGAAACAAATATAAAATTGGAAATTGGAAGACAATTTAAGATGTTTTGAGAGTAAGGCCTTAGAGGAGTGAAGGTTGAAAAATGTCTTACGGAATTAGAAAGCGTAAGACATTTTCCTAAAAAAACAATCTCATTTTATCGTGTGTTGAAAAATGACTACCTTCAGTAACTCATTTTCCACCAAACAAATATGAGAAAACAATGAATATATTTTCAGTACAACCTTTTACATGAAATAAACGGAATCTTAATGGGGGTCGAACCATCCACAAGCTTCGACTTCAATCTTGGTATTTTCAATGATTCCAAAAGTTTCAAGGAGTTCCATTTAACAACACGACGCTGTTTAAGATGTTTCCATATTTTTGAGTCAAATGATGTACTCTTTCCATTATTTAAGTCCTTTAAATTAAAATTTTGAACTTACACTGTACAAATTTAGATAATACAAAACATCAATTTCAAAAGAAAGTATTTTTGGACAAGTTGATGCACACCAAAGAATAAAGAAATGAAAATTTTAATAAATAAAAAATAATTAAATTAAAAGTAATTGAGTCAATCAAAATTATAAAAATTATCTTCTTCTTGACACAATATATTAATCAACATATTAATTAAATGGATATCAAGTCGAAGGTTATAAACAAGGTGTGCAACTCCATCAATAACATTTTTTTATGAAACATCCAAAAAGATATCAAATCACTTCTTATCATAAAAATCTCCTAGGCCTAAAATCTTAGGTTGAATTTTAGGATTTGGATACATCTCTTTTGCAAGATTTTAATTGTTCCTGTATCTTTCACAATTTTAGCACTTACTCTAGATCCACACAATTCATTTTCTAATATATATATATATTAGATGAAATGTTAATCTTATATAAATTAATTTGAAAACATTAAATAATAATTTTAATTAAATGCTTAATTATACGAGTCAATTTTATATCCTTTAGAAATTGTATATCTCATAAGATCTTAAACACTAATCACCAACTCAAAAAATCTTTTCAATTTTAAACTCTTTCTTTCCAATAATAGCATTTAAACCAAATGTTACTTTTGCAGTGCAATAATAATCATGACAAAAAAAATAACATTAATACTCATACCAATTATTATTTCAAAATTGAAATTAAAAATTTTAGATATTCAAATTCAAAGGAGTCATAATTTTATACTGAGTTGAATTGAAGAACTTGTTGAGTTCATCCCATCTCTACATCACAAGACATACATTAGAGAAACCAAATAAGAAATCTTTGCCATGGTTTTGGAATGGTTGGCAATTCTTAAAATTATTTTGAACATTTGGTGTTGCATCAAACCTCCTACTCTAATTCTCAAAGGATTAAATGTTAAATCCATAATTATTTCTCCACTGTTAGCATACTTACTAGAAGATGCTTATATCAATAAAACAAAATTAATGCATTCATTAGAATAACTTCAACATTCACCTTTCACGCCATTTTCAAGAATCTTATTATCCAAATTCGAAAATAAAAAAAATATGTATTAATAAATGTTGGATTTTAAAGCAAATAAACACTATAATTTTTAAAAAATAAAATCAACTATCAAATTTAAAAATTCAACTTATCCTCATGAACATTGATGACAATCACACTTGATTGGAGGCCACCAATCAAATGTAACACAAATAAAATCATCATACGTTTAAGCAATGGAAGTTGCTCCTTCAATTTTTTGGGCTTTTGAGCGGAAAAGACATGACAAAAGCACTATCAAAAGTATCATATGCCTTTGAAATTCAAATCGCAAATGAATCAATCATTAAGTATTTGTAAATTAATAATTCAAAGTTGCATTAGATTTATCTTTAAACCAAGATTAACCTCAAACAATTAAAATATTCATTTATCTTATAAAATTAAAAAAAAATGTAAATTATAATATCTCAAGAGTCAAGACTGAGATAAAAGTACTTTTCATTCATGAATTCCATTTTATGATTTATTTTCATGAAAATAACAGATGATAATTTGTAGTTTAATACTAAATAATGGAAAGTTTAAACCCACAACCACATGGTTAAAAGCCATGCGTTCTACCAGCTAAGCTAAGATGGCTTGGTTGTCCCAAAATGAGAATGATATTTATTAATACAATATAAAATTAGCACAGTTTTATTTTCAATCGATGTCCTTTTCGACTAAAAACACTTGGACCTTAAAAACAAGGCCCCTATAATTTTTGTTACACCCGAATAAACCCTAAACTCTTCACGTATACCTAAATAAACTCTCAACATAAACTAACCCTTCATTATATTTAGATAGCTCTTTTAATCATAAGCTAACATTTCATTTGAAATTAAGGCTAAATCATATATGGTAAGTTGGATGCGATGATGGAAAGATTTATGAAATTTACTAAGACAATTGGTTTTTTCTACAAATATACTTAGTGACTTTGTAGTGGTGATTTTATTGAAATAATGCGGTGTTTGGAAAATCGAGTATTCATTTGAAAATTGAAAGGAAATTGGAAAATTTCTAAGTAACACTCAAAAACTATGATTTAAGGTTTACAAAGAGTTAGTTTATTGAAATAAATCTGAGTTATTAGACTTTGCAATGTTATGTATAAGATTATTTCGAAAATACTTGCGAACATATTCAAAACTGTGGTAGATTGTTGCATTGAAAAATTCCATAGTGCATTTGTATTGGGAAGGTTCGTATCCAACAATGTGTTAGTTGCGTACGAGATACTTCATTTGAGAGTTCAGACTTCAAATTTCATTCTAAATGGATTTCTACGATTATGAATTGTATAACTACAATTTCTTGACCAAGTAAGCATGTATCCTAGTATATTCATATACTAATTCGTAACTATTTGATTTATTTGTATAAATACATGAAATAATTTGCGAAGTCGTTTACGTATACGAAATTAATACAATACACATGTAGATGGCAACATGAAGTGATATTGAAGAGGATTATCAAAAACTTCTAAATGACAAGCCACATATAGAAACCTATCCAGAAGGTAAGGGTAAATATTGCTAAAATATAATTCCAAAGCATAATCATTGAAAATTCACTCTCACCACTTCCTAACATCTGGCTTATGGTACCTGCCATTAACATAGTTTATTGCTTGTCAAGCGTGATTGTAAGTGTAATAAAAATAAGTATATATTTTTATCGATACTTTTATTTTTCCGAGTTTGAGCATCATTGGATAACAAAAGCTTTAAAGGGTCGGTTGGTACTCAAAGAAGACAATGACGAGCTTAGGGAAATGAAAGTACATTATCGATCGAGTTGAAGTGAATGTACCTATGTTCATTGCAGGTGGAATGGCATATTGAATTAACAAAGTGAAGAGATAAAAGGAGTTTTCATCCACCAGACTCAAATGCTTTGCAGCTTTAATAACACCAATGCCAGATACAGGCAAGAAAATGTTCCTTATGATAAGGATTCCTATAATAACAGATGGCCGTACACCTGATCCACTTAACCCTGAAAGATTGAAAATAATGAATCTAGGCTCATTAGAGTGACTCCTTAATAAATTGAAATAAGTCAATCTTTCAATTATACAAGTCGATCATGTCAAATTGAGTTGGAGTCAATTAGAGTTTAAAATTTCAAATCTACTTTAGGTTCTAATCACTTTAGTTTAAGGTTTGAGTGTTCCAAGTTTGAGACGCTTTGAGTTGTTGCCTTTTTATGCTCAGTCGGGTTAGATTAAAGTTGTGTTCGTTGAATCAAGCTTGTGTTTAGGTTGATTGGGTTAGATTTTTGTGTTTATCAAAATTGACAAGTCTAATTATAAACTATAGGGTAGACTATATCATTACTCACTGAACTATGGGTAAGTTTTCATTTCGGTCACTTAGCTAAAAATGTTACAATTTGGTCACTGAACTATTCAAAAGTTTTCATTTAAGTCACCAGGTTGTTAAAATCAATGCTATATGGCTTTCTCTGTTCACACTGCTTGCACCTCTTTTTTCCTTTCTCTTCTACAATTCAATTTTTTTCATGAAACAACTTGGACGTCACGAATTTGTGAACCAAAATTTAAGTAACTTTTTTCTCCGATCTCCAATATTGACCGTAGAATCAACTTGAATCTAAGGCATGTCCTTCTAATCATCGATGGGTACTAATCCATTGTACCGGTTATTGAATTGTTACTTGGAGCTCGTTGGTGGAACTTTTTTTCTTAAAAAAACTTAACAACCCATTGACTTAAATAAAAACTTTTAAATAGTTTAGTGACTTAAATGAAAATTTTCAAATAGTTTAGTGACCAAAATGTAACGTTTTTAGTTAAGTGAATAAAACAACCCATAATTTAATGACTAATGGTCTAGTTGACCCTAAACTATAACCAAAGATTATTCTACATAGCACAAGAGAATGAGAGGGGAAAACTAACTTCTCTGGAAAGTACCTTTAAGAAGATTTGCTCCTACTATCAGAGTAACGGATGGGATACCAGCATTTCTACACAAGTGTATACAAACGTACATACATAAAATTAATCTAAATTGTCGACATATATACACCAATATAAAATTAAAACACACACAAACACACTTGAATATTAAGATGTATATACCCTATTAATTCAGCAGCACTGTAGATAACATGAAGTGGAGCACTATCACCAATGAATGTCTTTCGGATTGGAGTTGCTATTCCGATAAGGAACCCAACAATCTATGTAGAAAAGAAAGTTAGTGATATCCGTCAAGAATATTTTTTTTCAATTGATCACAATAACATCTATTATATTCTAATACGAAAATGTGGGAACACCATGACCATACAGCTGCAATTGTAGCTGGTGCAAAAATCTTTCTTAAGCTCTCACTTCTCATAATCTTCATAAACAATTGCTTGAACTTTACAGTAGTTGAAACCTTGCAAGAGGTATAACCAACAAAAAAAAGTTATTTTAATAAGCCAAACATTTAAAAGAGATGTCAATTTATTGGATTATATATAGATCGCATTGATTGGACCGATCACTTGCTTATCCTTTTTTTAAATATAAAAGAAAGAGGAAAAAAACCTTTTGGTTTCCGTCATTTTGAATTTGAGGCAAGCCAACAGGATCATGTAAGACATCCCTAGTGCAACCATTTGCAGCGACGATTATGGAGTTATTTGAGTTGGATTCTTTAACTTCATTGTTTGCATACATTCGTAGAAGAAAATAGAGAACAGACCATATATAGATTATTTGAATCTGCATTTGTTAACAAAATAAAAAAAATCATTATATTCACAATAATATATAAGACTGATTAGCAAAACTAAATGGGTTTCAGTAATGAGAACATGAGGTTACACAATCAGAATGTAAGATATAAATATATATATATATATATATATGTTGAAGGTGAGTATCTACTTTGTACCTAAACTCCGTGAACCTTTTGGACTCTCTTCGGAGTAGGGAGACAAAAAACTGAAGCTAAAATCGAGCATAAACACCTCAAGAATAATACCTCCACTATTGAAGGAGTGAGACATTCCAAAGCATATACTCGCCCTCAACAATATATAAATTGAAAATTTGAGATATTTTTATTAATATTATTGATTTTTTTTAAATTAGGTGATCATGGGCCGGGCCCAGAAAAAAAATTAGGCTCATTTTCTAGGCTCAGACCCGGCCTGGCCCAAAATATGGGCCTAAAAATTTATCCAAGCCCGATCCTAAAGAAAATTGCTAAGCCCGAGTCCAGCGCAGCCCGGCCCATATTTGATTAAAAATAAAATATATATTTAATATATAATTCAGATTAAAAGTCTAATATATATATTTAATAAAAAGTATATTTGATTAAAAATAAATAAATATATTTAATATATAATTCGGGCCGGGTTGGGCTCGGGTCAAAAAAGTCCTACCTGAGGCCTGGCCTGTTTTCTAAACGGGCCTATTTTTTTGCCCAAACCCATATTTCGGGCCTATATTTTTACTTGAACCCTCTCATTTTTTGGGAGGCCGTCAGGCCGGGCCGAGTAGCCCAACCCATGATCACTTCTATATTTGAGTGACCAAAATGAAAATGCCCAAAAATTTAGATGACTAATTAGGTAGTTTACCCAAAAAAACAAAATATTTTTCATTAAAAATAGCCTCATCATTCACAAAAAATTCAGCTGGATAATGAAGGAGAAAGCATAATAGATGATATACCGCTAGAGAAAGTGAAGCATAAGCCTTTCCATTAGCAGAACAAGTGGATGCTACTTCTCCAAATGGATTATTCTTCTCTTTACACAGTGCTGGAAGTATGATGAGAAGCATGTTTCCCAAATTTGCTGCCCACACAAATTTATTGGAATGAATTAAAGAAAAAAAAACTAAAAATCTAAAAAATTTAAAAAATATTGGGTTATTAAATATTGACCTGCAGAAGTGCAAGAAATGACAAGTCCCCATAGGTGTCGAGGAGGTTTTGTAACTATTACTAGAATCCATCCAAGAATTGAACCGATTACACATGTGATTAACACATTTACTGGTAAGAACCACCTAATGATCACATGGAAACCAGTGAAAATGGACAAATTAAAAACCCTTTTAAAATTATTGTAAGAATGAAGTGAAACAAAAGCATAAACACAGCTTACAAGTCAGCTAAACCTTCAAGAGTCATTGTATCAGCAAGACTGCAACCAATGAGTGCAGGATAGAACACATAAAACACCATCTACATGCATATACATGCATACATATTGTACGTATAAAGTTAGAATGTGTGGGACATGGATTTCTTCAAACAAAAAAACATGGTTTCGAAGCTCACCTTATTCAAATGGCGCCTTGCATCACACCCTAAAAGATCAAAACGTTGAGTTGCGAGGATTAAGCCAGCAATTAAAACCAGAAGTACCTTTAGAACTGGCATCAATGATATAATGAACAAACGGAATATATCCATTATTAGACAACTCTAGACTCGGTTTTTGATAAAGCCTCATGAACAATAAGAAACACTGGGAGCTACCTGCAGATCTCATAGTTCTATATATAAGTACATTTATTTTAATTTTATTGGGTTTCAGTGGTTTTAATGCTGTTTTAATTGCACCTTGAATGTTCCATTTTATTATTATTATTATTATTTTTACAGTTGCAATCGTTTCATGAGTATTTGGTATAGGACACAACTTGGGTTATGGTATGAAACAATTTTGATTAAACCAAAAGTCAATATTCTATTTCTTTCCCCATTTTTTCCCTTTTAAAAGAAAAAAAAATTGCATTAAAAAACATTTTATATCCTAGCTTTTTCCATGCTATAGAACTTAGTGACCATTTTATGAATAATATTAATTCTTAAGTTTAGGGTTAGGTTTGCATATTTTACATTCTTTTAAGATCTAAAACTTTTGAGCCATATCATTTCTTAACATATTATTTCTCTAATTAGTATTTTATCTTTAATCAAATATCTTGAAATGATCACTTATATCGAGTTATTTTGTGAAAAAATAATTATATACTTTTAGATTTAAATGAGTTGTAATTAATTTTACCATGTTATTAGGTAATTTATTTATTTATTTTTTGGAAAAAATAACTAGAATTTACATTAACTTAAGGCATTAGATATCCCCCTAGATGGATCCTCAAGAACTACCAAGCCCTCTTTTCTATCAAAGGCCATCTTAGCTATACAATCAACATCTTTATTATTCTCTCTAGAATTACCAACCTTCTTCAATATTTGATGTATTCGCCTAATCAGTGCCGAATTCGAAGATGACATGGAACAGTCGTGAATAGCCTTTGTTGCTTCCATACTATTAGTTTGAATCAAAATATTCTCAAAGTTCCTACTCAGCATAATATTCAAATTAAAATTCTGTAACACCCCAAACCCAGTCTAGATGTTATGGCCGTATCTGGCAATGTCACACGATAGTGTTTTTGAAACGTCGTTGTTACGATGAAAATATTCCATGTTATTATCCTTAGTAAACCTTTCTTAGAACTTAGGAAGTCATCTTTATTCATTTAAAACATTTGTTTTGAAACATCCCTTGTTGCGGAAGCTTTAATAAAATAGTCTAAGTGATAATGCGTTTAGAAAATACTTTAACTTTTTGAAAACCGAATTTCCTATGACCAGTAGGTATAAATCTATTTAGTAAAATAAATAAATAAAAACCCAAAATTTAAAACCAAAGTTCCAGAGGGTCCTTAAATTACAACCCAAATAATCAATAATAATCAAATCATAAATCATAATTGAAAACCCTAAAATCCAAAAATTACTGTGGTCACCACTGAGTCCTCTGTCACACCGATCCGTCTAAGTCTGGGGATTACCTGTGCACATTAAACAAAAAGGGTGAGTTTACGTAAACTCAGTGTGTAATCCCATAGAAATAAACAAACAATCAGTATTCACAGTGCACAGTTGAACAGTCTTGAGCCTATGCCCTTTTCAGTATCAGTAACAGTTTGGACCTTAGCCTATCTCAGTACAGTGTCAAAAATGCAGTAGGGCCTTAGCCCATCACAATATCAGTAGCAGTAATAGTTATGCAATAGCAAAATCCTACCCAACCAGCCTCTACACACCATCTCCGTCCAACCCTACACTCCATGTGGGGATATAATTAACCCACCTATCCCTACACTCCAAGTAGTACCAAATGCGGCACAAAACAGTAGTTTGCAGCTAAGCTGCTAGTAAATTAGGCTTAAAGCCTTTCAGTACACTTCCTCCAAATAACAACCCCCAACCTGATGCAATGTAACATACCATGGGTGATATGCTATTATGCAATTTCAGCACATATATTCAGTTCATATATTAGAATGCTCAGTACAAATATCATTCAGTCAATTTCACACATTTAGGGGTCTAAGTAGCATTTACCGACCTTACAGTAGGTTCATAGTCGACTTGAGCGACCCGTACAACCTTAGAAACATTTTGGTAAAAATGACCCCATATGCCCGAGTGGGTCACCGTGTGTGCCCGTGTGGCCCACTCCGCCCAAATTGGCATTGGCCATGTGATCCATTTTTAACGTAACCCATGCTAGCTAAATATTCATATATGTTCCCACTATTTACTAATATGATCATTTAGAGCTGTCTACTTGAGTTATTGTCACTAAATTATTTATAATTTGAGCTACAGAATTCCAAATTAAGATCCGTTTGATGTTTTCGAAACTAGACTTAAATACCTTTCTACTATAAAATTTTAGAAATTATAGCTTATCAAATAAGTACAGTAAAATCTTCAAAGTTATCCTATTCTACTGTTTGACAGCTTCAACCTTTCCTTACTAAAAATTATTTGTCTCTTAGTACGAAATTTGGATGATGTTTCCGTTTGTTTCTCTAAAAAGTAGACTCATTAAGGATTTAAACATATATATTTAAGCCCCTAATTATTTTTTTACAAATTTTAATAATTTTTCAAAGTCAGAACAGGGGAACCCGAAACCATTTTGATATTGTCTCACAAAATTCATTATATCTCATAACTTACAATTTCATTGCTTACACCATTTCTTCCATGAAAAATTAGACTCAATAAACTTTAGTTTTATATTTTATTCAACCTCTAACTTAGTTTCCACTATTTTTGATGATTTTTCAAAGTTAGACTATTGCTGCTGTCTAAAACTATTTTAGTGCAGAATGTTGATTTCCAAGTTTATAACACCCTTATTTCCTTTCTCTACAAATTTTCATATCATTTTCTCTTATTTCTCTTATTTCTCGATAGCAAGCAATTTCAACTTTTCACCGAATCCTAATTTCTGCATTTCGGGTACACACCTGGTATCGATTCACTGTGCAAGGTAACCCGAGCCTTCAGAAACCTATATTTAACCAATATATCCCTTAATTAATCACTTGATTCGTCAGTAAACCAAATATCCCCAACATAAAACTCGAGAAACTAAACCAACGACGATTCGAAAACTTACCGCAATGAATCTGACAACCAGTCGTCTCCACACACTGGAATATCCGTTTAAAACCTTTGAACAACACCTAAATGAGAGTAAAACGAACCCGTTGTTAACTGCCTAATCGAAATATGATAACTAAGGGGGAAAATTCCACTTACTGAAACAGATGAAGTCAAAAGTTGCACCCAAAGAGATGACTCGCAAAAAAAAAATACAGAAATGAAAAGAGAGGGGAAAAAGAAGAAACAAGCTTCGACCAAAGGGGAACAAAAACCAAAAATGAACAAGAAGGGAGAAGACATGATAGAGAAATAAAAGTCTAACGTCAAAAAAATTGTTGGGAAAATAAAAAAAGAAAATAGGGAACTGATAAGAAGAAAATCTTACTTTAATAAGTTCTACCCAATTATCTCCTAAAAACACTCCCTATTAACCCACTAAAACACAACTACTCAGCAGTCCAGTTTAATTTGAACTCCACCATGCCACACGCCTTAAACAAAAATTAATTCCCCTGCTTGCGCAGGGACTTAAACACAAGACCTTCTACGCACTACCACTCCACTTAACCACCAGACCAGTAAGGCTCTTCTATTAAATTTTTACCAACTATCAAATAAAAGCCTACTGAACAAGAGTAAGGCCTAATTCATTCAAAATACCAAAATTTTCCCAATCGAAGACTTGAGCTTGGGACCTCCCAAACACTCTCAAAATACATAACCACTAAAATTGATAGATATTCGTGTCATATTTTCACAATAACGAAATTAGAAATTTTGGGGCGTTACAAATTCCTCATAGTTTGACATAAAAAACTGAACACTTATCTAGACATCTATTATAGCCAGAGATCCATTTACCTTCCTGATCTCGCAAGACACCTCCTAAACCAGCTTTACCAGATTTTACCTTAACAGCACCATCAGAATTTAATTGAACCCAATTATTCATCCAAGGGATTGCCATTCTAGCCTATTGTCACTTTGTCGAACATTTATTATGATAAAAAACATATTGCTTAGCCCAAGTGTACGATATTTTGATAACATCGCTAGCATTCCATTATATGCCTTGAAAAATAAAGAGATTATTGTTCTTCCAGATACGCCATGCAATTAGAGACTGGTCCACTCCACTCCATTCAACACTATTCTATGATGATTTCATAAATTGGCTTCAAACCATTCATTCAAACTACCAGGAAAAAACCCACTCCTCCTATCCATCGAAATTACCTGACTCAAACTTGCTTTGCCACAGGAGAATCTCCAATGGCGTGAAGATTGTCTTTTGAATCATGTCCACATAGTGCACATGAACTATTAGTCCCGATCCCACTCCTCACTCGTTTCATGTTTGTGAGTAGAGTAGCCTTTGTTTAAAAACAAGCCAAATAAAGAACCTAACTCTTTGGGGCACTTTGAATTTCCACGGGATATTCTAAGAAGCATTCTTTGAATATCCCATGACCACTCATCTACTTTCCAATATGCACTCTTAATAGAATAAAATCCTGTTGAGGTACCCATCCAGGAAATTTTATCAAGTCTTGTCAAGGGTTGCGGAGGAGGTATACTAACAATATACAATTAATAGTCTCCTCTGGGATCCATATTCAAAACATGCCAAGATCCCAAGAGCCATTTGTGTTCACTAGATTCTTAAGAGTGCACTCCAAATCAAGATTACCACGGGAAGGGATCTGATTAACCAGAGGTCCAACACCCGAAATCTAATTATCACTCCAACATCTAATCTTATTCCCATTCCCCACAGACCAAAAAATATTTTCACACAGTAGAGGCCAAATTCTAGAAAGAGCTATCCATAGAAAGGAACACCTACCCCTATCAATAGAATTCAGTACATCCTCCTTTATCTCATATTTAAATCTTAAAACCCAGACCCACAGAACAAAGGAATTAGCTACCAAATTAAAAGCCATTTTAAGTAAATGAGGTGTTATGAGCCCTCATTTGCCTTAACCCAAGATCACCACAAGATTGAGGTTAACAAACTGACTTCCAACTCACCAGAGTCAACTTTTTCCCCTCACTTGAGTTCCCCCCAAATAAACTTCTTCACCATACGTTCAATCTCTTCACAATCCCTTGCGAAATCATCATTGATTGCATAAGTAGCTAGGGATCAAAAGCAACATTGACTGAGCAAGTGTAACTCTTCCTACAATTGATGATTGTTTAACATCCCAACATTGCAACTTGGCTCGAACCTTATCTACCACAAATCTCAGAGAACTGTTTGTTACCTTCTCATGGAAAAGTGGCACACCCAAGTAAGTTACAAGGTTTGTCACTCTTTAAAATCCAAGGTCTTCACCAATAGAATCCCTTAGCTCCTCCTCTACCCCACTTGAAAATAGAACATTTATCTTTCTCGTATTAATTATATGCCCAGATGAAGGACAGAACTACTCCAAGATACTTTTAATTCTCCTGGCCAGTTCAATATCTGTCTGTCCAAAAATAACCAAGTCATTTGCAAATATTAAATGAGATAAGGCCAGACCTGACCTGGATAGTCGGATGGGACACCAAATCCCATAATTAACTACTGATCGGATACTATGGCCAAGCCATTCCATACTGAGAACAAACAAGTATGGTGGTAAGGGACATCCTTGACGAATGCCTTTTACCAGTTTGAATTTCTGTGTTGGGATCCTATTCCAAAAAACCTGCATAGATGAACCCATAATAGTGGACATAATAACCTTATGTAAAAAATTAGGAATACATGTTGCCTTCAATGAGACATTAATAAACTGCCAACTAACTTTGTCATAAGCCTTCTCGAGGTCAATTTTGTTTACTCCTCATAGAATAGATCACTTCTTGGGCAATAATAACATTATTTGTAATGTTCCTTCCGACAATGAATCTCGCCTACTCTAGTGCAATAATTTTTAGAAAGATAACTCTAAACCGATTGACTATTACCTTCATTACCAATTAATAGAGGACAGAAATGAGCAAAACTCTCTAGATTAGTGATCTTAGGAATAAGGACTAATAGAGTGTTATTCAGCTCCGAATCAATACTTTGACCAGCAAAAACGTTCTAGACTCGCTCAAAAACCGCCTTACCAACCAAATCACATTGACTTTGAAAGAAAAATGCATGAAAACCATCACTACCTAATGCCTTTAGCGGAGTCATATAAAAAAGAGTTGACTAAATCTCATCCACTGTGACCTCCTTATTTGGGAAAAAGACATCGCTGTGATCAAGTCTTGGGAACATACTGGCCTGTACATCCCTGAATTTATTTGGTTGCTCTCCATACAATCTTTAAAAGAATCTAATCGACTCTTGTTGAAGATCAGCTTCTTTAAAGATCCATTCCACTTTCCCATTTTTTAAGGGCAGATATACTATTAGATTTCCTTCTATGCAGAAGTTTTAATATGTTTTATTACCGAAAATTTTTTAACTATTTTTTCTATGGTTTTTAATAACTGTTATTTAACCATTTTTAATAATTTATTTGTGTGTTTATTTAGGTGGATTAATATCCATCGGCTCATGCTATGGGAATTTCAAGAAAATTTTAATTAATCTAGTAATTAGAAGTAAAATTATTTTTTAAATAATAATTAAATTTTATTTGTAAAAGTAAAAAAATGAAGATGAAAAATTGAAGAAAATATACATTTTGAACGCACTTGATAGATTAGAAAAGGAAAAGGGTAAAAGAGTTAATAAGCCCCTCAACTTGGATGAAAAATCAATTAAGCCCCTCCGCAAAAAATGCACTCAGTTAAGCTTTTAAACTCTCAAATTGCATCAATTAAGCCTTTTGATCAATGCTTTCCATCTTTTATTGTTACAATTTGACATACGCTCCATGTCAACGACAATTGTTGATGTGGCAATACCACGTTAGCTGCTATGTTAGAAAAATAACCAATTCAAAAAGTTCTAAAAATGAAAAATATATATTTAATTTTTTTATTGGAAGGAACCCAGACAACTATTTGTCTAAGTTTATTTTAGACTTAATTTTTTTAATTATGAAAAAGATTTTTAAAAAGAACAAAAAAATTATAAAAATATTAAATAAAATTTAAAACGTTCAAAAAATTTTAAAATTAATAAAAGGGTAAAGGGTAAAAGATCTTCAATAAAAAAATTAATTAATTGAACCCCTATGAAAAAGGTGCACCCAATTGAGCTCTCAATGACTAAAAAAAAAATCAATTGCTCCCCCATAACGAAAACTGTTAGTAGACTAGTTTGACCATTAACTACGATGACATGGCTAACGAAAGTCACTAAAAGCTGCCATGTGATAGTATGCTGACGTAGCATGCCACATCAGCAAAAATTCAAAAAATTATTTTTAAAAATTATTTTATTTTTTTAATTTTGCTGACATAACAATGGTAGCTTCTAGTGGCTTCCGATAACCACATAATTGCATATAATAGTCAAATCAGTTAACAGATTGGGCAAGTTAATTTTTTTTAGTCAAGTAGGGCTTTAATTGGGTGCACTTTTTCATAACAACAGAATTGAATTTTTATTTTTTTTTACTGAGGGCTTTTTTGAGCATTTAGCCTTAATAAAAACCATTTAAAAGTTAAGTCCAAAATGAATTTGGACAACCATGTGTCCAGATTCACTAAAGATAATTTTTTAAATTACATGAAGTTTAAAAATATTAAAAAAAATTATTTAAACATACGATATGTGTATATTTATTCTAATTCTACTAGTACCTTTTAAGTTATAAAAAAATATAAAAAAATTGTAAAAATAAGTATATAAATAAAATTTAATTTTATTAATCGTACATGTGAAGTGTTTTTTTTAGTGTGAATAAATAAAAGGGAGATCAAGAAAGTTTTCTTGAAAAAATGAAAGGAAAAGTAAATAAAAAAACTTTTTATTGGGATAAAAAGGAAAATTTTTAAGTTTTTTACATGAGTCATATAAAATAAATAAATATATACAAAAATATGATAACAGGAATAATATTTACGAGAATAGGCAAAATCAATAGTGTAATACATGTGTCGCCTGATGAATCGACGACACCACTTTATTTAAAAAAAACATTTTTTTGGGTGCTACCTGACACATTGGCGGCACCAATACTTAGAACAAAAAATATAATTTTTTAAACAATATATGAAAAAATTGAAAAAAAACATAATTTTTTTATTGGTGTCGTCGATGTGTTAGGCGGCACTCAAAAAGTTTTTAATTTTTCTAAGCTGAAACAAAAAAAAAACTCGTGTTTTAATTTTTTTGGGTATTAAAAACATGAGCCTGTGAAGGTTTTTCAATCCATAATAAATATATTTTTTAATATTTCTAACTTCGAACTTTCTTGATTCCCATCTAGATAAGAAGTTTCATAAACCGGTCTATTTTATAGTATGTCCCTTTAAAACGAAAGTGGAGTTCGCCTTTTATTTTATGTTTTTTCTTTCCAGTCACTCCTAGCTTTTTTGTTTAATCGATTTTGTTCGGATCCTCCTTTTCCTCCAAAAAAAGGGAAGAAGAAGTATGTTATTCGGTCTCATTTTCTGGTTAGCCCCTTCTCACAAGCTTGTGTTTTTAATACCCGAAAAAAATTAAAACAAGAGTTTTTTTGTTTTCAGCTAAAAAATTAAAAAAATAATTTTTTTAAAAGGGGGTTGGGACACATCCATTGTTGTTTCAAATTTTTTTTGAAGCTTTCACCCTCTTCAATTGTAATTTAATTTTGAAACTCCTCCTCTCCCTCATCAACTAAGTTTCTTTTAAAAAATTAACATTTTAATTATTTTTATATGACAAGTTAAGGTTTAGTTTAATTATTATTTTATTGTTAATTTATTAAGTTTATTTGTTCTATTTTTTCAGTTTAAAAAAAATGGAGAATCAATTTTTTGCAACAATTCATTTTTATGGTGTTATTTTAGACATAACCGTTGGTTGTATTTTTGAAACAAGTCAAAAAATCGGGATGAGATTTAATAGGAATGTGTCTGTTGGTGATATGAAAGAGAAGGTCAGTGAAAAAATTTCCCGGCATTGTGGAAGGAGGATGACGAAATTATTCTACAAGTTTCTAGTTTCATCAAATCCTATCAAATTTACTGAGATGAAAGTTCTGGACGATGATAACGTCGAGAAATGGTCGCATTGTATTGCCTGCCAGATAGGTCGAATACTGAACCAATTTAGTTGTCTGCTGAGTTAGAAAATGTAGAGCCCATTGAAAATGTAACACAGTTAAGTCAACAATATGGTGTTGAGGACCCGTGTACAGAGGTTCCTAGTTCATCTGTGCATGGTTTTGAAATCGATCCTAGCGTTGGATGTTCAAATAAATACAGTGGTTGATTACAGATACATCTAGTCGTTATTGAAACTGATGTGCTTGGTAAAGATGAATCCGATAATAATGATAGTTCTGATCATTAATGTGAAGATTTTATTGATTCGAATTTAGATGATGTCCCAGAGAATATCAACAACGAAGAACCAATTGGTGGAAATGATAATGCCCTTTCAGTTGGAAACCCGAGTCGAGGCATATCATACGTAATGATTCTTGGGCTCATATGTCGATCGTCGATCCTAATGCAGCACATGCTTCCGAGTTCCCCGAATACCTGGACATCATACCTGCTGAAGAAGATCCTGAATCGGAAGAGTTGATCGTGGGTCAAAGATTCACGAGCAAAGACGAGTGTGTCAATGCCATCAAACGCTATAGTTTAAAGGTTTCTATCAAGTACAAGGTGGCTGACTTTAAACCGATGATTTATGTTGGTGAGTGTTAGAAGTTGACAAAAGGGTGCAAGTGGCGGGTACAAGCTGTATTTATCTAGAGGTCACAGCAGTGGGAGATACGAAAATTTGTTGGGCCTCATACATGCACTTATGCTCGTATGACACAGGACCATAGAAAGCTTGACTCAAAAACCATTTAAAATTGCATATTGGCAATGGTTAAAAATGACCCCACCATTTTTGTATCTTCGCTAATTACTGAAATACAAGAACGTTCCACTACCGAGTTTCATACAAGAAGGCATCGTTGGCTCATGGACCAGTTGTATAGATATTGAGATACTTCGTACAACAAACTCCAAGAGTGGATTGCCACAATGCGAGAGTACATTCCATCGTTGAGTTGCAGATGTTACTTTGTCACGACCAAGATAACCAACTACATCCGAGGAAAAGAACTTTTCATCGAATGTTTTGGACATTTGGCCCCTGCATTCAGGTCTTTCTCACTGTAAGCCGCTTGTGTAGGTAGATGAGACTTGGCTGTACGGGAAATATATGCAGATCCTCCTTACACAAGATGAGAATAATAACATTCTACCGATAGCCTTTGCCATTGTCGAATGAGAGAATTCAGAGTCGTGGCAATTTTTTGTGGAGAACTTGCGAAGATATGTTGTCACTTAAGATAATGTTTGCATCATTTCGGATAGATCAAAAGGGCTAGTTGCCACAATCAGGCGTTCGGGTGTTCCATAGAGATCTATGTACTGCATCAGACACATTTCAAAAATACGGATTGGCGAAAACAAGTTGTGAGGATGGGTAATTATCTGTCTACTTTTTTCCCATATGTTTATAGTTTGCTAAACGACACGTAACATGTTGTAACAATTCAGGATATGAGGTGGAGCCACATCGATTCAAACAGAGATGGGTTGACCTTAAAGTTTACATGTATGGTCAAACTACTACAACATTATAACAGTGGTTTGAGAGTATGGAGCTCTGGCAATGAGCTCTAAGTTTCGATAACAGTTCGAGATATGGTTATATGACCACTAATCTAGCGGAGGGCATTAACATGGTATTTAAGCGTAAACGACATCTCCTAATTGCATCTGTATTTTCAGCTACTTTCTATCGGTTAGCCACACTGATACCGAAAATGAGGCTCAAACAAGTAAATCAAATGAATGCAGGGTTCGTGCACGTCGAGCATGTTTGGAAGGGCAATGGTAGTCAACAGCTGAAAAGCGAGAACCATGAATGTTTAATTATATTCTCAACATTATGAAATGTTTCGGCTGACAGAGACTGTCGGTTGTCGACTGGATATCTGGCCTAGGTCATACAGAGTTGATATTCTAAACAGGCAATACGACAGTGGAAAATTCCAGACACTTCATTACCCATGTGCGCATGTCATTGCAGCATGAGCTAAACACTCTATCAATGCAGAATAATATATTAATGAGGTATACACACAGGAATGCATGTTTCATATTTGGGGGAACGAGTTCCCAACAATGCAGGAAGTGTCAACGTGAGAAGTTCCCCTACCGAGTTTTAAGATGGTCCTAGACCGCAATCTCTGTAGGAAGCCCAAAGGTCATCTACATGTCACTCAGATAAGAAATGACATAGACATAAGGGAAAGGGTCGACACTAAACATTGTGGCATGTGTAGACTAATAGATTATAATTGAAGTAAATGCTAGCACCGAGGGTACCACCCGGGGGAGTCGTTTTAGCTTAATAGAATTTGATTTATTTATTGAATTTTCATTCTTTTATGAACTTCAATTATTTGCATATATTTGCATTATGTTATTTTTCTATTGAATTTTCATTCTTGTATGAACTTCAATTATTTACTTATATTTGCATTATGTTTCTGTTTTTCTATTGAATTTTCATTCTTGTATCAATTTAAATTATTTAAATATATCTGTATTATGTTTTTGTTTTTCTATTGAGTTTTCACTCTTATATAAACTTCAATTATTTAGATAAACTTGTAAAATATTTGAATGAACTTTAGCTACTTGATGGCCATGTATATTTGCATGAATTTGTTTCAAACATTTCATTAATATAAAACAAACTTTAGCTTGGAATAAAATATTTTAAATTTCATTAATAAATGATCATTCTAATAAATCGAATTATTTGAATTAAAACCATCAAAATCTATGGTTTGATGAGATTGTCCGTGGGGTGTATCGTTGTGATGGCCTTCTTTTACGTTGCGGGTGCTCCCGATGGTCAATGTCTATCTCACTCAAAACTACGATGCCATCACCCATAGGTGATCACGAGGTGTATTGAACAAACTTAAACCTACAGTGTGATCACCCATAAGCGATCTCTGGGGTGTACTGAGCAAACTCGAAAAATCATTGGTCACAAACGTTTGCTTATGAAAGGGTCTAGTATTAGGGTTGGGATGGTTAAACATGTCAAACATCGTTTGTGAGATCTACAACTGATAAGAACTGCAACCGCCCATCTCTGAGTTTATTCATAACCTGAGTACTTAGGGGCAAAACGATAACCCCCATTTCTAAGTGATAGGAACTACCGGTTGAGTGGTGTATGATAATGAAGGAGTCAGTTCAAACTGGTTCCAACCCCATCTCTAGGTGTGTGTATGACAATGACCCATCGGGCTGGGGCTGGGTCTAGGGCTGGGGGTTGGGTGGTGGAGGAGAATTCTGATGAAGACGGGGTTATAGAGGACCTCATCGTTCCATATGCAGAGAAACTAACATCGATCGACCACCGTATAAGTAGGGCAACCCATTTTTTACGTAGCACTTCTGGTGTCTATCGAGGGAATGAAATCAGGATAACATGACACTAAATTAAGCCTTCTCTCCAATCAGGCGTTCCACAACACAATATATGGTTGATGCTTTAATGCCCAATTCTTTGCGTGTTTCCCCTTCTTGTACATTCCCAATTGTATAGGAACGTCCAGAATATATTGACTACACCCAAATTGATGAAGCACTCAATCCCTAGCATATCACTCCACCATTTGAAAATTTATAATGGGTGCGTTGACACATCACATGTGTGCATCTGCTCTAGCCGACGGAGGAATGACGGAAGCAACGTCTGGCGCGATATACGACATCCACACGAACTACACAATTAAACACATGATTAGAATACTAATTACAACATAATTTAATAAATAAACTAATTATCTGACATTAATTTAAGATAATTTTTTAAAAATAAATTACCCCATCCCTGGCGTATCCCTTGATAATCTATCGGTATATAATGAGTGTTTCCAACTTCCCAATGTTCGGACTACTATACCATCTAAAAATATAAACCAAACTCGTTAGAAAATAATTTTATGAAAAAAATCTTAACCCAAGTTTATTTTTTTTACCTATTTACAAGTGGGAATACATGTACTTGGTGACCCACTGATGCTAGAAATGGCATCCTGTATAGCCCAAGATTGTAGCAGTATTAGGCAGCCACCTATATCGACAGTTCTTTGCTTTGTCGCCCGACAAAGCTCATGATATAACGTAGCTAGTACTGCGGAACCCCAACTGTATGAACAAGCACCTTGAAATGAACTAAGTGAGGGTATGTACATCAATTGGACTCTATTATGATTCGAATCCGACATAAGTATTCCCTATAAGCTGTAGTATATAGGCCTTAGTAGCATGTATCATCTCAATCTCAGTTGCATCATCTGATAATGTTTCAAAATTTTCTCTCAGCCACGAAAATTTTAAACTCATAAATATTTCGGTACCATCACTGGGAGAGCGTCCAAGCAAGTAATAGTGGAGAGTTGTAGGATCTGCTATACCACTTGTACCGGTTACCGCATCACCGTCCACGAGGAGCCCTAATTGCATTGTGAAATCCTCTAATGTAATGGTGCATTCCCCATACGGTAAATGAAAGGTGTGCATCTCTGAGTGCCACCGCTCAACTAGTGCCAATATTAAATCCCCCATCACTTCAAACATACGGATTAATATCGCTGATCCAAATCCCGTGGCATCTAAGTAAAGCATAATTCGTGTGTCCGACCGGTAGCTCAGAGCATGGCCACGCAGCCCCAACACGTGGTACAAACCCTAATCATATTATAAAATTGGTTAAGAATGTGAAATTAAATAAAAAAATCACGTGCAACTATGCTAAAAATTACGTACAACATTATAACATTCCCTTACTGGTAAATGGATCGTCCTAACTGTGTGATCTTGTGCAGTAATTAAAGAACTCATATCGATATCTACTAAAAATATAAGAAATTTTCTTATTCTGACTTAACAAATAACAATATAAAAATAATTCTTTGTACTAATACTTAAAACTATTAATTTTATCTATATTTACATTAAAAAAAATCAACCAATAAAAATGTGAAATATAATATAACTACATATCTAAGAAAAAAATTGATACTTTTAACACAATTCTAAATGTTTGTAATATAAAAAATTAAATATACGAATTAATTAGTACAAAAACCTACTAATATAACTAATTATACTAAAAAAAGTAACCATGTTTATTATTTAATTTTCAGGGATACTAAATTAAATAGTAACTTCTTAATAAAAAAAATATAACATATTGTATTTAACCGTATTAAACTACTATTAACAAATTAATTAAAAAAAACAAAGGAAAGGAATGAAAGAAACATACATTGGTTGTAATGGGGTTAGGGGACCTTTAACTTCAATTTTTTGTGTGGGGGTTGGGGACCAAACTAACTCCTTTTAAAATTCTAAATGTTTGTAACACATATACAAATTAATTAGTATAAAAACCTATTAATATAATTAATTGTAACACCCCAAAATTTTAATTTTGGGTATTGTGAATGTGTGACACTAGTGTGTATTTGCTTTAGTGGTTAACTATTTTAAGTGTGTGTGAGAGGTCTCAAGTTCAAGCTTTACTTGAGTAAATTTTGGTAGTTTTATGAATAAGCCCTGTCTTTGGTCAGTAGGCTTTTAAGTAAAAGTTGGCAAATAATTAGTAGAATGGGTTTACTAGTTTGGTGGATAAGTAGAGTGTTGGTGTGAAGGAGGTCTTATGTTCAAATCTTGGCGTGGGCATTATTTTTGCTATCCCTCCACCCTCTTGCCGTTTTTCTCTTCATTGCTGCCGAATTTCTGCTTTCTTTCACCCTTCATCTTCTTGATTTTTCTTTTCCCACTCTGCTTTATGTCGCTCCACGTTTGTCTGCCATTGTTTAATAAGTTTTAGATAAGTGATTTATCTCCGTTTGTTAACTTTCTTCTGAAGTGTTTTGTTTATGCCAATTAGGGGAGGATTCAAGGGCTCATAATCACCAATCGGAGTCTTAGCTTGTGTGGGAGTTATTTTCATTGGTTGAAGGTAAGGTTTAGTCGCTTATGGGTTAAAACCTTGATATGAGTTCGATTTGGGATCACGTTATGTAAGATTAAATTAGTTTTATTTGTTCAATTATAGGCTTTGGAGTGCTCGGGGACTATTTTAGCATCAAACAAAACCAGGTGTGTACCCGAAACGCAGTAAATGGGATTCGGCGAAAAGCCGAAATTGCTTGCTGTTTGGACAGCAGTAGTAGGCTAACTTTGAAAAATCACCATAATTTATGGAAATCGAATTAGAGATTAAAAAAGTATAAAATTAAAGCTTATTGAGTATAGTTTCTCATAGAATAAACGGTGTAAGTAATGGAATTGTAAATCGTGAGATATAATAATTTTGTGAGACAAGGTCAGAATGAATTTGGGTTCCCCTATTCTGACTTTGGAAAATCATCAAAAATTGGATAACAATAATTAGGGATTGAAATTTACATGTTTGAATTATTAATGAGTCTATTTTCAATAGAAACAAATGGAAACATCATCCAAATTTTTTATTAAGAGATAATTAATTTTTAGCAAAGAAAGGTCGAAGCTGTCAAATAGCAGAATATGGGTAAGTTTGAAGATTTTACTGTACTTATTGGTTAAACCAAAAATTCTAAAAATTTTAAGGTAGAAAGGTATTTGAGTCTAGTTTCAAATACATCAAGCGGATCTTAATTTGGAATTTTTTAGCTCAAGATATAAAAAATTTAGTAACAATGACTCAAGTAGACACCTTTGAATGAACACATAAGTAAATAGTGAAAATATATATGAATATTTAGCTAGCACGGGTTACATTAAAAATGGAACACGCGGCCAAGGCCAATTTGGGCCAAGTGGGCCACACGAGTGTGTGGGCCCATATGGGCAGACCACATGGGCGTGTGAGCCCATTTTTACTAAATTGATTGCTAAGGTTGCACGGGTTGCCCAAGTCTACTGTGAACCTACTGTAGGGTCGGTAAGCATCACTTAGACCCCTAATTGTACGAACTGACTGTTTGATTTATATATGTTTTGAGCATGATGATAGTATGCTTGTATATTGAATTGGTTATATGTACTGATGTTTTGAAATAGCATGTCATGACTTGTATGTTGCATTGCATGGAGTTGGGTTGATTATATTTGGAGGAAGTGTATTGAAAGGCTCTTAAGCCTAACATACTGGTAGCTCAACTGCAAATTACTGTTTTGTGCCGCTTCTGGCACTACTTGGAGTGTAGGGATGGGTGGGTTGATTTGATCCCCACATGGAGTGTAGGGTTGGACAGAGATGGTGTGTAGAGGCTGGTTGGGTAGGACTTTGTTACTGAATACTGCATGACTGCTACTGATACTGTGATGGGCTAAGGCTCTACTGCATATTTGATACTGTACTGAGATGGGCTAAGGTCCAAACTGTTACTGATACTAAAAAAAGGCTTGGCCCAGGACTGATTAAACTGTGCACTGTGAATTGCTATTGTTTATTTTCTGTGGGATTACACACTGAGTTTTCGTAAACTCACCCCTTTTGTTTAAATGTGCAAAGGTAATCCCCAAATCTTGACCGATAGGTGTGGCGGAGGACCCGGCGTTGACCACGGTTTTGGACTTTCATGGTTTTTAACCCATATTTACGATAATTGGTTTTATTTCTATTCTGTTTTTACTGGCTAAGTTTTTGGGTTGTAATTGGACTGTCGGACTTTGGTTTTGGGTTTTAATTATCTTTATCTTATGGATTACAACTGCTAGTAGTAAGGAACCTCGATTTTTCAAAAGAAACAAATGTTTTTCCTAAATGCACGATTGTTTAATCTGTTTTAAAAGCTTAAGCAAACGAATCACGTTTTGAAACTATCGATTAAATGAGCGACACAATTTTGGAACTAATAAAATATTAAGATAAGGAATTTAATGAAAATGGTTTTAACGTGACGGCACAGTTTTCAAACACTTTATCATGTGACATCACTAGATCCAGCCATATCGTCTGGGTCGAGTTTGGGGTGTTACATTAATTATACTTAAAAAAATTAATCATATTTTTTATTTAATTTTCGGAGATAATAAACTAAATATTAAACTATTATACCTTGGTTCTACTAGAAGTGAGGGAAACTTCACAAAGTTTTTGTGTGTGTGGGGGTTGGGGACCAAACCAACCCCCTTTTATAAAATATATATTAAAATTTTTTAGTTAAAAATGAAAAATTCGGTCACAGGCTCGTATTTTTAATACCCAAAAGAAAATTTAAAGCATTAGTTTTTTTTTTAGCTTAAAAAAATTTAAAAATTTTTTGGGTGCCGCCTGACAAATAGGCAACACTAATGAAAAATTATTTTTTTTTCAATTTTTTATATTATTTAAAAAACTCGTATTTTTTTGTTCTAAATATTAGTGCCACCAATGTGTTAGGCGGCACCCAAAAAATGATATTTTTTTTAAAAAATAAAGTGGTGTCGTCGATTGGTCAGGCGACACCTATATTGCACTTTTGATTTGGTCTATTCTTGTAAATATTATTCATGTTATCTTATTTAGTGTATATTTATTATTTTATATTATTCATGTAAAAAACCCTAAATATTTATTTAATGTTTTTTTACCAAATAAAAGGAAAATTTGTTTGCAAGTCCTTATCTGTTTAGTTTTTTTAGATCTGATCCACACTATCACATGTCACTCTTTAAATAGTCTACATGACAATTTTGACAAAATTAATATCGGCACCCTAAAGTTGCTCTGAGCAATTGTCTCCTTAATTAGCTTGTCCTCTTGTCCTTGTTCTGGCTCTGAACCTCTTTAGGTGAACTGGCCTCCTCTACACCGTTGTGATCTCCTTGTCCTCCTCCCTTATTGTAATTTGTATGAACAATTCTAGTTACAATTCTTATGTCTTTAAAATTTAACTTTTAGCTTATTATGTTTTAATTTAACAAATGTATTATTAGTGAAATCTTAAAAAAAATAAAAACTTTTAAAATTAATTTAATAGAGTTAGTATGTATAATCAATCGATGCATCGCACGAGTGAAACAATTAATTAAAATAAGCATTACAATTTATAACTTCTCAAAAGTTAAAAATATTATTAAAAAATAATTTAACTAATAATAAAATTAATACTTAAAAATATAATTAAAATAAAATATAAAGATGAATTGAAAAATTAAAATAATAAAAGTAACTTTTTAAATGACTCAAATTATAAAATGGAATGAAACTAGAAATATTTTATTATTTCTTAGCTATCATTTACTCTTTTTTTCTATAACATAAAATTAGTATTTGAAATTCTCATGTATAACTAATAATTAAAAGAACTTTTCAATATATATATAAAAAAACCCTTTTCAAAAGTAATTTAGAAACAAAATTAGTGTTATATGCCACCTAAAAAAAGGATTAGCTTCTTTTAAGATTATTTAGATAAATAGACCGTTTTTCTGACCAGGTAACTAATGAGGCATAGGATGTCTTGTTTGAAAAACGCTTTATATAAAATGTGCTTTTTCTTTCATCCATGCGGCTTAGGTTCGAATATTTTCTTAAGCTTATTTAATGATCTTTTTAATTCATGTTACTTACGTACTTTTAACATTTTTTGTTTTTACTCAAACCATCAATCTTTTTACTCAGCGCTTCCACTTGACTTTCCAACTTAGCAATCACATCTATATTAAAAACATTGGCTGCCTTAGTAGGCTTTGTTCTCATAACTTGCCATTAATAGTTATTCAGTGTTATCTCCTCAATAAATTCTTGGGTTGCCTCAGGTGTCTTATTATTCAATTTTTCGACAACTACTGCATCAATTATCTGCCTAGTCGATGGATTCAAACCGTTGTAAAAGGTTTGAACTTGTAACCACAAAGGTAACCCATGATGAGGGCATCTTCACAGAAGATCCTTAAATCTCTCTCATGCATCATACACTGTCTCAAGTTCAAATTGAGCAAAAGAAGAGATGTCATTCCTCAATTTAGCTGTTTTGGCTGGTGGAAAATACTTCAATAAAAACTTTTCAATCATCTGAGCCTAAGTGGTGATGGAACCTCATGAAAGTGAATTCAACCACTGTTTTGCCTTGTTCCTCACTTGTTCCTCAAAGAAAATGGGAACAATCACAAGCGTTTGGCATCATCAGTAACACTATTGATCTTAAATGTGTCGCAGATATCTAGAAAGTTAGTTGATCATGTTCCCATGTGCAAATAAAATAAACGATTTTATAAAATAATTTTATAAGCACTGCTTTACTGCAAGCGTGCACGTCAATTGTAATATTTATAGTGTTATGATGGAACAACAGAGTATTCCAAAGATCGACCCTAAAAAAGATGGCGATTGAGTGTAAATATTATGCACAATAGAGTCTAAGCAGCTACTGATATAATTTATAGTACGACAAATCATGAAAATAAAAATATTGCAAGAAAATTGAAGACGCTAATCTAAGGACTAAATTGTAAAGAATTTAACCAAATGAATGACGAACAGTGGTTGGTTGATTTCAATATAGTTCACTCTTGGACAAGGGATTTAAATTATTTAAATTACTAAGTGGCTCTATTTTATCTTTCGATCTCAATTTTACTGACTTAGACGAATTTGTTTCGATTTATCATTTGGTGTCATCGGTTAATCTGAGACTAATAAACGAGAGCGTAACAGGATTACCTTCCGGTCTCACTTGCCTAGATACTTCCTTAAGGGCGTCGCTTCCTAAGTTTTTAAATCTATTCGATTTAGTCTAATTTTTACGATTTGGTACTTTGTCCAAAAATTTCAACTTACGCACATCTCCATCAACCAACCCCTTTTTCGATTTAGCTACTTATGCTTAAAGTTAAGAGAATGAACATGAAAATGAAAAAAAATTCATTAAAGTAAAGCTTAATAAAAAAATAAAAGTTAGGAGTTTTATGCAAGACAACTTAAAGAACATGGAACGAAAAACATTTGATAAGAAAATCTAAAGCAATAAACATGAAATGCACTAACTTCAACAGATTTAAAGTAAAAGAAACTGAAATACATTAAACTAAATCTAAAAGTGTCTTACAACCAAGGTATAGAGATTGAAAGTGTAAATAAACCTAAGCCTGGGGTGATTGGTGGACCAGGTGAACACTAAGAAAATCTAGAAGAAGAAGTAAATGCAGAAAAATAAACTCTAAAATAAGGAAGAAAATGAGAAAATGAAAAACCCTAGAAAAAGTGAAGAAAACTAAGGGAAAACCTAGAGAAAACTAAACCTAAAACAAGGCTAATGTGTGTCTCTCTCCTCTTCAGCCAATTTTGGCTATTTTAGGTTGTCTTCTCATGAGTTTTCATTGCCAAAAATGCCCCTACACAAGCCTGGGGTGATTGGTGGACCAGGTGAACAAAGACTACCCTTTTTTGTCCAAGTTTGTCCCCTTGATGATGTCAATGTTGTGATACCTAAAAGAGGATATTGCGATATCTAGGACAGTGTCGAGCCTTGGGGTCTTCTTTGAAGGGTGGATATCGCGATTCCCAAAGATGATATCGTGATACCACCGAAGGGTGTCTCCATTCTTCAATACTGTTGGAGGTATTATGATTCCAAGGTCTGGATACCGCTATACCCTTTTCCTTGGTGCCATTCTCGCTCTTTTTCAACCTCCAACACTTAGGCCACTCAATCACACGTTAGCCCCCTCAATGGAACTATTGGCCAAATTGGGTTACAAAATGAGCAAAAATGAGACATTTTCACTTATTAACTTAAAATCTATAAATAACGAAAAACTATGCAAAAGAATTTATTTTGCTCGAGAATAAGCTCATTAAGTATACCGAGAAAGCCTAATTTGCTACATCAATTTGTGGCAGATCAACTCCACCACACTTAACTCTTTTGCTTGCCCTCAAGGAAACACACTAAACAAGTAAAAGAAAAGACGACTCTTAAACTAAATGAGGCAATTAAGTTACATAGCGGTAAAACATCAAACTTGTACGAGAATAACTTCATATGCAACTTAAGATTGATAGCTAGCTAACTTATTTATTCCTAATGAAAATATAATTAGTTCATTAAGGTAAAATGTTAATAGATGTAGAGGCAATGTAAATGAACTTATTTACAAGTGTTATCCATCAAAATAAATTATGCGAATCGCTCATAAATATTTTTAAAAAATTGGTTATGTTCGTTTGAACAAATGCAAGCTATATACAAATTAATGTGTTGGTGACTTATTCGGGTCCCAAAGGTCTTCTAGGCTTGTAATATTTTGAGGCTTGGGACAGTTCAGGATTCAAACAACAGATACCCCAAATGGGTTCAAGCACTAGAAACGGTTAAGCACACGACATTGTTACCTACTCGTCCCTGATTTATTTATAAACTCACCTCCTCATTTCTCCTTCTCTTGCCTATCTTATTTCTCCAAAATGTTAGAAGGAATTACGCGAGATTAGTACATACAAAATTTATAATTATGGATCGAAATGTTTTCATTTATTTGAGCTTAATTTTGATTTGGCTCTCTTTTTTTTCTTTGTCTTTCACTCTTTCGTTTACTTTTTTTTAACATACTAATTCATGTAATCCCTTCATTTTTTTTTGCACACAAAGCCACCATAATATTTCTACCTATCCCTCAATGTCTATGGCATGATGTCCATTACATAGTGCATTTAGAGAACATGATAGAGAAGGATTGAGTACCAGACTCATTTAGGCTTGAGGCTTTAATATCAAGGCTTACAAGAAAATGATACTCGAGGCTCAAAGATATAGGAACTAGGGGTACATAGCAATAGGTAAGCTTTTAGGCTCTAGGCTATATAAAACAATGCCTAAGGTGTCTCTTGAATTAATCACCTAACACTAGTTCCTTTTAAGCATACATCTACTTAAACGAACAATTAGCAATTCACATTATTTATCTACAAGGATCTGTATATTTTACTCATCCTATGGTATACTTTATACATTTTCATTTCGGTTATTGCCTCTAGTCTATTATACACATTAACTAATTGAACTAATTAATCTACAATCAAGAATAATAAATTATTTGGTATCATTCAAAATTTACAAGTTTGGCAATTCCATGTACTTATTTGATATATACTATTAGTAACTTATCACCTAATTATAGTCCAAGCACCATGCAATTACACAAAATAAAAAATAAAATATATTTTTAGGATTTTTGAAAAATTTAAAACAAAAACGAAAAATATTTTTGGATATTTTTTTATTTTTTTTGAAAACGAAAAAAAAGTTAAAATAAACACGCTAACAAACATAAAGGCATGAAAAATAAAACACATAATATTATGTGCACCCCCACACTTAGACTACACATTGTCACCAATGTGTCCCCAAGAAAAGATAGGAGGTTACCAAACTTCCTTTGAATGGAGCATCAGACTAGCTCGGGGGTCCACCTCCTCGTTGAAGCTCAAAATGTTGTGTAGTCTTTCAGGCTAATTTGCTACACACAATATAAACAAACAAAGAAAAGCAAAAACAACCAAACATACTACTAAAAATAAAAATAACAAGAAACAAATCCAAAAGTGTTTAATAGTTTACATAACATATATATATAATATGATAATAAATGCAAAAACATCTAACTAATCGAAGTCACCCTTGGGACTTTCGGTTGATCCCACAATTTCTTTGCCTTTGCCCCTCTCGGTCGGCCTTGTAAAAGACATCACAGGTTAGTTACTTTGCTCACGGATGATGGGTCCCCCCGCGGGTTGCTGTGTAGAAGCGAAAGCTCCCTCGAAGTAGTCGCGATAGGATTCAAAATCATCATCCTTCATTGCCTCGTCATCCTCCTCTTATTTGATTTCCTATTCTTGTTCCTCCCACACTGTATTGCCCTTTGATGAATCGTATTATCGTTTGGGCCATTGTAAGCTCTGCGCCCCCTGACTTGTCACAAAAGTGTCCATGAATAGTTTCATGGACTCCATTAGTATCATATTATAGCACACATATTTTCCCAACCTACTTTCCGACTGCGTAGGCTCATCATTTGTCTTCTTTTTGGCGCTTCTCTTTTTCACCACTTGAGGTACTTCCATTTTCTGTTTGCGTCGCTGATTCTATTCTTGTATTTGCTTTCTGTGCAATTCTTGGAACTGGTGGAGCAGGGTATCTCCAATAATACTTATAGTCAAATGATGAAATTGTTTAGTGGTTCCCATCACCACTACAGCTCGACGACATAAGGTAGTGATCAAATGAGGAAAGTAATTTTCAACTTTTATGCCCAATATGCACTTTTTGATCTCCTTGTTGATCCACCTCCTAAGGCTAACTCTCTTTTGCTGCAAAATACAGTATAGCAAAGTAGCTTGAAAGACATTAATGGTATTGTGTTAAGTAGTGGTGCGATACAAGTACATATAAATTGCATCCACATCTTAGCGATGAGAAACGTGATAGATTGTTTAAAAGATAGGGGGTAATTATTATACCCCATTCTCCCATTCACCCCTACCCTCTGTTGAAAATGTTAAAACATTGTCCATATCAAAATTAGTAACTTTCTTGAGGTCCAAGGTGGACAAATAATCATTGTCACACCTCATATTTTTATTTATTATTTCGTCAAATTATGAAGTAAAGAAGTAAGTAGTTAAGTGGTTAAGAGCCTAATTTAATTCCTAGAGAACCTAGGTTTAATTCCCATCATCCACATATTTTTTTCTAAATTTTTTTGCATCAAAATAGATGGTCAAACCCCTTTAACCATCCACACCACTTGCTTTATAGGCAAAGAATTTCGTTTCGTTTCTTTTTAGTCAACTTACCTTACAAAACCCCCTTTTCGCTCCCATGATCCATTTTTTGTGTCTTTGTCCCACCTATTGCCTTTTTATCTCCCTTACTATACCTTGGCCGGTCGTGCACCTAGACACCCCTAAATTTTCATTTTTTAATTTTATTCTCCTCATCTCATCTTTTTCTCTTTTCTCCTCCTCTTTCCACCACCTATTTTTCTATATTTTGCCACCATAATACCCCTGTTGACCACCTTTTTTCATCAAATCACCACCACAACATCACTTAAACTTCCCTTCCCTTCCACACCTCTTCTTCTCTCACCACCGTCATACTGTCGCCGTACCTCCACCTCCGTAAACCATCATTCTTACTGATTTTTATCCTCTACTCATTTCTTCTCTTAAAATAAAACTTCTAAACCTCCTCTCTTATTTTTCAAAAACCATATACGATTCTAATACCTATTCATTTTATTTTTGAATGATGATTTCATTAGATAATCTTCCATTGTAAACGAAATACTGTGGGATTAGGGATTTACCTTTTCCTTGGGATTTTTCGTAAGTGATCCTTAAACTTCGATGATAATCTTTTCTTCTCCACTTATTAAAGTCGAATCTAATGATGTTTCTATACACTAGTGAAGCGTTCTTCTTCGTACGCTCAGATTCGTATTCTTGCCTTAGGAGAAAGTATTGTCGTTTGGAAGATAGATAAGTAAGTCTCCTGAATTGAATTTTGTAATGAAACTTCAACGGATTGTTTTAGATTTTTAACTTATTATTAATTTATTAATAAAAGGATTGAAGACCAGATTTCTTCCCTTAGAGTTGGAAACATAGTTGATATCATTGGAATTTGCAAAATCAGGTGTGGGGATTTATCTTATTAAAATATATGAAATTGTTGTTAATAGTAAAAATGTGAAATATTAAATATTTGTTTAAGAAAACTCTGAAATGTGAAAATGGGCAAATACACTAAGTATTCAAATGGATTGATAAAATTCGTTAAAAAAGAGGATTCCAAGTAAGTGATTCTGAACTTTCAGATTTGTGAGAACATGAATGTGATTGTGTGATTTTCTGATAAATGTAATATTATATGATTTCCTGACACTCATGTAATGTGACATATGGAATTATTTGATATGCATGAAAATGAACATGCCACTGTTTCTATTGTTATTCTTATTTGTATGTTAAGCATGCCACTGTGTTAAATCGTAATGGGATTTGATTCGCATGGAAAGCTTGCCCACTTAAAATACTATTTTGTTTGTCATATCACTTGCATGAGCTTGAGATATGATTGTACGGAGGATGATTTTGGTAGTTTAATAATCTGTACATTCTGGTGATTTAACCATGTTATCTGGCAGTATATCTACAAATCTTGTGGCTTGACTACAATATTCTGATTTGGCAGTTTAATTATATTTTGATAAGTCATCGTTGTCGGGCAACCCAGGATGACTTCATTGGTGCGTTATTGGATGGACGAGTTCTGGGGAACGTATTATGGTGTGTAGCGGAGATAGGTAAGGAATGTTTTTCTGAAAATCTACACTATTTCTGAAAAAGTGGGGCATCGACATCAATGATATGCATTTTGATAAATGTAATTCGGTGATTGTATATTTATGTATATGTGATCTGTATACTGCTGAGATTCTGTCATAATTTCTATTATTATGCAAGTTGACCCACACTGGGATTTTAAAGCTTACCTTATAAGTTCATGATTTTTTAGATAATAATCGAGGTTAGAACATGGGCTCAGCTTATAGAGGTGCTCTAGGATAACTATTTGAATAAATCGATAAACTATATGTTTCGGTATTTTAGGGTTGTATGTTTATTTTTTGTGGATTGTGGCATGGGACACTATTTTTTATTTTTGGATGTTTTGCATGATTTGGTCTTTAAAACTAAATTTTAAGACGATTTATAAATATGGAAAGAAAAAACTAGATTTTTCAACCTAATGACAAACTCAACTCAATGATTGTTATTTCAAACTCAAGACTTCAATTTTTGGAACTCAACACTATCTGATCATTTAATTGAGATTTTACAAGAGATGTCAGATTTATGATTTCAAATCGACAAGTGAGATTTAATTATTTTTTGCTGCGACATTTTCTTTGAAATATGATGTTTTCTATAAACATTCAAAACTTGAGTTTTTTAAAAAAAATAATTGATTTTTTTTTTACAATTTCTTTCCAAAAGGAAATTTATAAGCACTACTTGGCTTTTCTTACACAAATCAAAATGACGATTTTAAATAATGATGATTATCAAGAGAAAATAGTTAGATGATTTTGTGTGCCATCATCATTGCCAATGTGATCTTTGAGATTTGGCCATAATGTCTAGGCCGAGTATAGGGGGTTATAGTCACTAACATTATATGGCACACCATAATACTCACTAATTTCTTAAGGGGAGATATCGAATTTCTTGTGCCGAACATACACCTTGTTCTTTTTAGAAAATTTTAAATTGGAATAAAACTCCAAAACTGCTTAGATTATCGCATGTGTTGTTGGTACTATATCAAGGTTCATCCATCAATGAAAATGAACCAAATCCCAAACATTCTTGCAGCCTAAGGCTGAAGAGTCGAAGCCTATTTCAAGGATAAAATTCCTTCATTGAATGTTTCAGAAATAGGCTTTGGCCTCTTTCGATTTAAACTTGTCTAGAACATACTCTGGTTCCAAAAGTGGTTCAGGTTGGGATTTCGTTTATTTTTTCATTCTAAGGGGCATGTTTATCAACATTTTAACAAATCTAACTATCAAGTATGTACTAATAAACTAACCTGCATCCAATCAGCATTAAAACCGAAATGATATAGCAAAAATAAAAAAATGCAAAAATAGCAAATGCAAACAAAAGGAAGAAAAAGGAAACTGGTATGCGTTAGTTGTGATGGATTTCTTGTGTGAAGCAAAAAATTTCCGTGTTTCCCAACCTAAAAGAGTAGAATACCTGCAAAAGAAGAAAACTAACCAAAGATAAAGCAAAAAGAAAGGAAAAATTGTAAAGAGAAATAGAGGAAATTGAAAGAAAGATTGAGAGAAAATTGAGAGGGGGAGAGTTTTTAGGGATTTAAGGTTGAGGAATTGGGGGATAGCGAATCGCGATGCCTGAAATCGGGTATCGCCTGACTTAACTTTGATATCACGATACTCAGGTTTGGATATCGTGATATCCTCAATTTTTGGACCTTTCACATTTTATTCTGTTTGAGGTGTCGTGGTATTAAGGGTTGGGTATCACGATACCACTGTGTAAAACCAAAATTTTAACTTTTGCAATTTCAGGGGTATCGCAATATCAAGGATCCGATATCATGATACCAAAAAGATTTTTGGTCCCCTCTTGAAACTATTCTAGAAATCGTGATATTCCCTATTGGTATCACGATTTCATTGGAGAATCCCCAAAATTTCTACAAAATCATCATTTTTGTTCTCAATCATCAAAATTCTCTCCTAACAAGTATAAATAGAAAGCAACTACTAATTAAAATCCTACGCTACAGGAAAAAACACTTGGGGTCCATGCTCAAAACATTTAATTATTTACAAATTTTTTGGTTCCATCTCCATATGCGACAATTTAAAAATGTAATTTGGAGCGGTCGATCACACCACTAAAATGATGTTTCATCGGTGTTCTCGACACTTGGATACACCTCTTTTTCAATGTGTGACCGAGGCCTCCCAAGAATCGTAATGTAGTCTTTATCCTTGTTTGCTTCCAGCTTCTTCTATGTGGCACACGTACACCTGAAAAACCTACACCATTCCATAAAAGTTGCAAACTTGTTAACACAATAAGGCTTTGTCTCAACTACCTAACACTCATACCTTTGTGATGGCAACACCTCTTTAGACTTAGGCTCGGGCTTAACACATTTAAAAATTCAGTCTCTCTCTCGATGTCCGTAGTCAACTCACGCCTTCCCACATCTATAGTGGCTCTAAACGTGGGTAAGAAAAGTCTCCCTAAAAGGATAAGAATTTTGAGATCCTCCTCAAAGTCCAACACGATAAAGTTAACAAGAAAAGTAAATTTCCTAACCCTCACTAACACAACCTCAAGGACTTCCTTGGGGTGTACCAAAGACTATTCGACTAATTGCAAGATGACTGCCATTTCCTTAAGCTCTCTCAAACCTAGCCTCCTATAGATGAACAGTGGCATGAGATTAACGCTTGCCCCTAAGTCACATAGGGTTTTCCCAAAACTTACTCCGCCTACCTCTATTGTAATGGTGAAGTTACCAAGATCCTTAAGCTTAGGAGGGACTTTTCTAGACACTATCGCACTCATTCCTCATTAAGAGTGGTTTGCTCTCCTTTTCCTATTTTCTTCCTACAAGACATAACACCCCTCAGGGATATGGCGTATTTGGCCATTTTCTTATGGAGCTCTAATAAGGGGAGTTTTACATTCAATTCCTTAAACATATTGAGGAATTTCAAGAACTCCTCACTCTCTTTCTTCTTTTTCCCCTCTAAACGCTAAGGACATGATATAGGCTTTGGGCTTGGTAATAGTGGTGGAACGGTTCTATCCTTTGGTTCGATTTGTGTGGGTTCACCCTCAGGTCCTTCTTTCTCTCCCACCTCATCTCTAACACTAGAAGTACAAGGGCTCTCATCCTTCTCACTAACTTCTTTCTCCCAAAAATTTGATCAGATATGTTTTTTAACCACATCCCTTGATCTAAGGGTGATCACCTTGGCGAGTTCCTTCCTTTCCCTCTTTAGATTAGGTTCGGTATTACTAGGTATGCTAGAAGCTAAGTTCTTTTGTAACAATTGCATAACTTGGTCTAATTGACCACGAATTTAGCGCACATCGACTTGTACTACATGAAAGCCTTCTGTTTGGAAATGTGCCCATATTGTAGTAAACATGTAAAAGTTTTCTATTTGTTTGAACGATGAATAAATAAATAAAGTTAATTTCACATTTCATTATTATATCTTTTGTATTTATGTCTTTTATATTTTACATGCATAGCGAAATTGTGACAAGCAAATATTAGCTCATTTATTGTCTAAAGTTCAAACTGAAGATAGGTGGAATTGTAATGAACATTTACATTGCGAGAAAGATGACTTACTTTAGTAGATAATCTAAATGAGTCTGTAATCCCGTAAAAGAATCAAAGTGGGCATTTGATTCAAATACTAAGAAAGATTATTATGTCTTCTACAATTCCAATTGAGGAGATGGCTAGTCTTGGCTATCGGAGTAGTTGACTCCACCAGTAGAGACATAGATTTATTCATTGGCAGAATGATACATTGGACTAGACCCAAGATGAATTAATTCTGAATCTGTTTGTGAATTAATTCACTTGTGATGTTCATGGTGTCAATTACCTAAATCCCGAGTTAGTAACTGACCATGCGTATGCAACTCATGTGCCTTGATATAAGTGAAGGCTTATGCTCTAAAGATGATCGAGCCCATAGCCGGTATGTTGGGTACATGACTTGTTTATGGCATGGCTTTACTAGCAACAGTGGAAGTCATAGCTCAATTAAAGATTTAATTATATCCTCTCATTAGCATTGTGTGGATTGATAAATATAGAACGTGACCACGAGTTGCTTATTCTAGAACGAGCAATTTATCACAATCATTTGTTGGCAGTGATCATATTAATTATTAAGAAGACACAATGGTGACAATGAGATAAAATAGGATTGTATTGAGTGAACGTATTTAACTCAAAGGAATAAAGGATATCATATAAGGGTAACACACACATGACGAGGTCATTGGACAAAGTAGCTGGATAAATTGCTTTCATAAAGAGTATACAATAAAGAGTTTTAAATTATGATACTTCTTGTGGACTGACTCTATGATTAAGTAATTGTGAGTTATTGGAACGATGCTTCTGGACATAATTGCAATCACTAGAGCTTAATTGTATATGTTTGATTGGTCCTTCTGCTAGCTCAACAAAAGCTCAATCGGACTGCATTTGAAGCAGAAGAAAATTTTACAACTTTGGGAATAATTTAATTGGGTCAATTTATTCGATGTGGAATTAAATTAGGTGGTCGTAAGAATTGTTCAACTAGAAATTTTAATTAAAGAATTTTCTTGAAAAATTAATTTAGAAAGTCTAAGTTATTTTTCGAAAAATTAATTTTGATCAAGAAAAATTAAATTAATCAAATCAATAAAAATTAATATGATATTTTTTTAAGTTAATTTTCAAGCGAGACAATTGGCCCATTGGGTAATTGAACTTGAAAATTGGAACTGAGATTGTAAATTGGGCTCGGGATCCCAAAACCAAAACCCAAAAATTGGCCAAACCAGGCCGATAGTCTAATCAGTGGCTAGACTGGACCAGTTGAGTCGTCATTGACCAGGACTGAACCGGCTCGGGGTGCGATAAGGGTGTCGCACATGTATCACCGGACACGACAGTGCCAGTGGCTGCGATGACGGCTAGTCGTTCGTGGTTAGTAGTGGAAGAGTTACATTCCCACTGGAATTTCAAAAATAATATTATTTTAATATTTTAATATTAAATTAAATTTAATACTTATCTAAATAGTATTTTATTAATTTAATATTAAATTGATTATCTTAATATTAAATTAAATTTAATGTTTATCTTTTAGATAAACATTCTATTATTTTAATAAGATTTAATATTAAGTTTAATCTAATATTTATCTTGATTAATGTTATATTAATTTAATATTAAAGTGATTAAGTTTAATTATAGTTGAACTCTCTAAACTCTCCCTATATAAAGTGAGCCTTGAGTCATTATTTACACACATTTGAATTCAAGAGAAAGTTGTAGAGAGAAAATTCGCTGAAGAGATTATTCCAGAAAATTTCTAGATATATTTTTCTGATTTACAACTTAACTGAAAAGTTTAGAGAAATTGCAAAATTACCCCACTGGTAATTTTGTGAAAATTTTTCTGAATCAAAGCGAGCCTACACTCGGAAGACGTGAGCTTGAGGATAGTGAAGAAGACTACTCGGTCAAAGCGTTCATCATAGACGAATCGAAAATGTACAATTTTGATTAAGTGTTTATTACTTTAGATATCACAATCAAGATCTTATTTTGGAAAAAAAAATTAAAACTTTGGTTTTTCCCTAAATATAATTTTCCTTGCATTTTCCAAACATGTTTTTTCCAACACCTTCCTCTACCTTGTTTACCCTAATCGAGAATGGAAGGTCACTACTATAGGAAGGCTTTCTCCCTTTATCTTGGGGTGCCTTGAAAGGTAATGGAGGTTGATACAATGCATTTGGTTTTGAAGGATTAACGTTTTGGTTCCCTTGATTGGTAGGTCCCCTTTGGTTCCCTCCCCACCTAAGGTTAGGATGGACACGTCATCCCGGATTGTAGGTGTTGGAGTAGGGGTTATATCCTCTATTCCCTACATAGTTAACCTCAACGTGGTTGCCTTCATCATTGTGTCTTGAATGGAAATAGGTTAGATTTACTTGCTCCTTGGCTGAATTCATCTCCAATTGATTAAGCCTTTCGAGGACTTGTTGATACTTGTCATCGCTACCAACAACATTCACTGCTGATTGTTTGGCTTGATATGTGAACCACTTAGCTGACCATATGTAAGAATACATCACTATGTCCTCGATAAGTTGGCAAGCCTCGACGTAGATCTTTGACATGAATACTCTTGTGGATGCTCCATCAAGCCTAGAGCGTAAGTTTCCATCAAGCCCATTGTAGAAGACTTGAAGTTGCAGCCAATCTTGTAAACCATAAGATGGAAACTTGTGGAGCATTAGCTTAAAGCGCTCTTATGCCTCATATAGTGGTTCTCCATCCAATTTTTGAAAATTTGTAATATCTATACAAAGTTTCATGGTCTTGCTCGGGGAAAGTATTTTGCTAAAAATTTGCTTACTAGCTCGTCCCATGTGTAGATGGAATCTATTGGCTAAGAATGTAACCACATAAAAGCCTCATCAGTAAGGGCGAAAGGAATAACCAAAGACGGATAGCGTCATCGAATGCCTCATTATATTTAAAGGTATCACAAATGGATAAAAATCTTTTTAAATGTTGGTTTAGATCCTCATTCATTGACCCTCGAAATTAAAGGTTCGATTGTATCATCTGGATCATGGTCGATTTGATTCCGAAGTTGTTAGCATTAATTGCCCAGCGATTAATGCTACCTAGAAAAACATCAAAGTTGGGCGTCGCATAGTCACGCAAAGTTTGTTGCTCCATGGGTAGTGTGGTGGTTGTTGAATCTCTACTTGTAGATCTTCGATAGGTTGCTCCCTTTGTAGAGGCGGGACGTCTCTCAGATGTTGCGCCCTCATCGCATGTGTGATGATACATTCCGATTCCAGTTTGAATGGTAAGACATCGTTATTGGTTTGAGTCATACAAAGCATCCTACAAGCACAAAATAGTGAAGAAAATTAACCAAAACTTGCTTCAAAATAAAAACAGAAAGAAATCAAAGACATCTATAAATCCTACTTTTGCTACTTATCTTTACTTAACATGCACACTAAAAATTACTCAATCTTACATTGTCTCCTCAGCAACAACGCCAACAACTTTGAATGTGTTCACACGCGCACATAAAACAAACGATTTTATAAAAAAAATTTATAAGCGCGGCTTTGTTGCAAGCGTACAAGTCAGTTGTAATATTTATAGTGTTACAATGGAACAGTAGAGTATTTCGAGGATTGAACCCAGAGGAGATGGCGATTGAGTGAGAAATAGTATGTGCGATAGAATCTAAGTGGCTACTGATATAATTTTATAATACGGAAAATCATGAAAAGAAAATATTGCAAGAAAATTGAGTATGCTAATCTTAGGAATAAATTGCAAAGAATATAAAACAAAGAATTTAACCAAATGAATGACGAATGGTGGTTGTTTAATTTCAATGTGGTTCACCAATTCCGGACAAGGGATTTAAATCAATCAAATTACTAAGTGGCTCCATTTTATCTTCCGATCACATCGGTTAATCTGGGACTAATGAGCGAGTGCACAAAAAGATTATCATCCAGTCTCACTTGGCTAGATATTTCCTTAAAAGTGTCACTTCATAAATTTTTAGATCTATTCGATTTAGTCCAATTTATTACAATCTTATCCTTTGTCCAAAAATATCAGCTTACCGATATCTCTATCAACCAACCGCCTTTTTGGTTTAGCTACTAATGCTGAAAGTTATAAGAATGAACATGGAAATGAAAAATAAAACATCCATTAAAGTAAAGCTTAAGAAAAATGTAAAAGTTGAGATTTTTATGCAAGACAACTTAAATAACATGGAATGAAAAGCATTCAATAAGAAAATCTAAGCAATAAACATGAAAGGCACTAACTTTAACAGGTTTAAAGTAAAAAAAAAAACTTAAATATATTAAACTAAAGCTAAAACTATCTTAAACCCAAGGTACAAGGACTAAAAGTGTAAATAAACCTAAGCTACAGTGATAACTAACTTAACTAACACTAAGAACATTAAGAAGAAGAAGTAAATGTAGAAAAATAAATTCTAAACTAAGGAAGAAGAAGAGAAAATGAAAAACCTTGGAAAAAGTGTAGAAAACTAAACCTAAAGCAAAGCTAATGTGTGTCTTTTCCTCTTCAGCCAATTTTGGCTATTTTAGGTTGTTTTCTCATGAGTTTTCATTGGCAAAAATGCCCCTACACGGGCCTTGGGTGATTGGTGGACCAGGTGGACAAAGACTACCCTCTTTGTCCAAGTTTGTCCCCTTGATGATGTCGATGTCGTGATACCTAAAAAAGGATATCACGGCATCTCAACCAATGTCGAGCCTTGGGGTCTTTTTTGAAAGGTGGATATCGCGATACCCAAAGAGGATATCGTGATACCATTGAAGGGTGTCTCCATTCTTCAATATTGTTGGAGGTATCGTGATTCCAAGGTGTGGATATTGTGATACCCTTTTCCTTGGTGCCATTCTCGCTCGTTTTCCACCTCCAAAATGTCTCAATCATAGTGGGCTTAGCATAGTCATACATAATCCGAGGAGCATGATGTATAGGAACTTGCTGATTATCAGGATTATTATCATCTCCACGGTAATGTCCATTTTCTCTTGATTGTCCATTAAAATTTGTTGACTTTGTCTTGCTTCTCTAACCTCTCCCTGATTTCTACAAGTAGTTTTTTTGATCTCACTATAAAAAAGTAATGGTTCCAACAAAATGCCTTTAGTCATAAACCAATAGAACTTGTAAGGATAAAAAAGAAAAAGAAAAAGAAAAATTAGAATGTAACAATTAAATTAAAAATAGAAATATTAAAATAAAAATAAAAATGGCTAAATTATTAGAAATAAAATTTTCCTAATATTCTAGTCCCCTACAACGGTGCCAAAAATTTGATGTGTTACGAAACTAACTAAAAATCTAAGTAAGGCAAGTGCACCTATCAATTAATAGTATAGCTATGGTGAGCAAAGATATCGTTCCCACGAAGACTAAAAGTACTAGTAATTATCATCTTTCTATTATTTAATCAAACAATTCGAGTGGTTGATTAAAAACTAAAATTAACTAAATTAATTAACTAACGAATACGAAAAAGAATAAAACACAAAAATAATCGAGTAAAAACCAAGATGTGAAACAATACCCAGGAAAGACTCTACCTAAATTTCTTCTGTCACTACCAATCCAGAGTATGCAATTTCTTTACTTAACACCTTGATCCATAAAAATCCCTAAATTATGCTAATATTTCTTTTGAGCATAATAGCAACTTATTCTAGGTTGATTAATTGAAATTTCTTTCTAATTAAAACCCCTATTATCACATTAACTTGCGCTATGGATTCCCCTATTAGATTTGACTCTAATCCAGTAGATTTATGTCGTCTTATTTCTTGGAATGCATGCAACTCCAGTCAATTACGCAATATCTATTTTTTAAACAGGGTTTATTCAACCACCGATTTAAGCACATCGAACATAGATCAATAACTTAAAAATATTAAACCAATAATTAAGCACACATAATTGAGAACAAGAATCTAAATATTTATTGTGTAAAATAAAAATCAAACAACATGATCCATCTCCTCTAGGTATTTAGAAAATTAGTTCTGTAAAACCCAATTTTAGCCCGGGCCCGCACCAAACAACAGACCCAAACATAAATAAAAATTAATAGTTCGGTCCATTACAAGAAAGCCCAATATGGCCCAAACCCAACAACCCCAAACCAAGCCCAATACCCTAAACCCTAGCCCAAATAAAAAACAAACAAAAATTTTTCAAAACCTAGGTGCGCCGCACCTAGGGTCTTCTGACCCCTGCCAAGCCGCCGCCACCGCGCGTCTACCGTCGCCGCTGTCACGTTGGCCACTTGCGCCACCACTTGCAAAGAAGAAGACAAGCAACCAATAGAAAAAAAATTTTTTTGTAACAAATCGGCTATAAAAAGCCGAAGGCAGTCTCTGTAAAGAGGGGGCTTTTTTTCGAATATTGGAGAAATAAAAAACAACAATCAATTTTTAAAGGTGATTTTTTTATTTTTTTAACTCTTGTTTCATCATTTTTTTATTTTAGAAGTAACAAAAAAGGAAGAGTTTTTTTTCACCTCTATTCGTCGTCACCGGAGGGGTACGAGGGGCTGAGAAATCGCGCCGGAAAAAATGGGAAACTTTTCAGTTTCCCGTCCGCCATAGACGGCGGCATCGGCGACCGGTAGCCGGCGTGGCGGCCGATTGTCGGAGCCCTGACCAGAAATTGGGCTGAGAAGAGAGGGAAGGACTGCATTTTCAGAAATTTTTTTTTTAAGGGAAAGACAAAGTGATTTTTTTTGAAAAAAATTTAACTTATATAGGCCTATTTAACGACTTCCTTTTGGGTTTAAGCATCAATAGCCAAAACAGCGCCGTTTTTCATAAGACCCGAAATCGACCCGACCCAATAGCTAGGATCCGCGCGTTTTCATTAAAGGGGTTATTTACAACCCTGGTCCTTCTGCTTTTTAATGGTTTTTCAATCAAGTATTTCAGTTTTTTTAATTTTTACCCCATGATTTTTTTGCGCTTTCAATTTAGTCCCTATTTGAACGACGTCGTTTTGGAAGGGGAGGGAAATTTTCTCTTCTAGTCCCTCCTTGTTATTCGCGTGTTCAAAATGGTCCATCTCTTCTATTTTATTCCTGATTTTGCCCAAATCTTTGTTTTAAAATTCAAATTAGTCCTTTTTTTTGTTATTTTTGTTACCTTATTAATTACAATTATATTATTGTGTTATATTATTATTATTATTATTATTATTATAATATTTCTGTTTATATTTTACTTATCTAATTTTTAAATATTTTTTTCTTGTTATATATTATTATGTAATTATTTATATCTTTTGCGTTTTTTTAAATCTTAGATTATTCGCTATTCTGTTATTAATATTATTATAAATTATTATTATTTACTCATTTAAGTCTTTTAATTTCAAACTTTGTTATATATATACATATATACATGCAAATTTTTTTTATATTTTTATAATTCTTACATATATATATACGAACGTACATTTTTTATATTTTATAATTTTTATTTATTTTCTTTATTATTATTGTTTTACTCAATGTTTATTTATTTATATGTCCAATATCATTTAAAAAAAACATTTTAGTTCTATTTGTCTATTTACTTGTTATTTTATACGTAATTGATTTGTCCTTTTTTATTTTATTTTATTTATCATTTTTGTTGTGGTTGCTCGTGTTATTTATGCTTACATCATCGTATTCATTTGTCTTGTTACACATATTAACGTTGTGTTTTATTTCTACCATTTCGTGTTAGATTAATTTTATTTGATGCATAAATCATGACTCTAGAATAAGTAAAACCACGTATTTTGAGATTCGAAAGGGTCGTGCCCTAACTTATGAGGTTTCGATTTTTCTCGATTAATCCAAATACACGAACCTTTTTAAACATAAATTTTTTGATAATCTCGGGAATTAATAAAAGATCGTGTTCTAACTTACGGAATATGGTCTTTTCTAAAATCGAGATAATCGAATATCTTTCAAATAAGTAAATTTTTTGGCATTCTTTCTCGTATCAGGAATTTTAGACATTGTGTCCTAACTTACGGGACGTAATTCTCCTCGATTACCGTGAAATATGCCCTTTTTCCTCAAAAATTTTTAGCGTTTTAATAAAGGATCGTATTTTGAATCTCTTCAAAGTTTCCAATTCTCGACACTAAGAAACTAATTAATCAACTAGGTACCAATTTTTGGGCGTTACGAGGGTGCTAATCCTTCCTCGTGTCTAACCGACTCCCGAACCAGTCTTTCTGAATTTCGTAAACCAAAAAAAGCGTTGTTTTAATAAGTCAAACCGATTGTTAAAAATAACCATTTTCTGAGGTAACCCGATCACACCTCATCAAAAAAGGATTGGTGGCGACTCCCATGTTCGTTTTCATTTTCAAAATTAAAGTTGACCCCGTTTTACAAAAAAAAAAGGTTTCGACAAGTTCATACTTGAAAATAAAAACATCCAAGAGACATTATAACCAAAAGAAATAAAGAGACTCATGACAACTTCCTAAGAAATCAACTGGGAATCTTCAATCTTGACGGAAATATGCTTCAGAGTCAACTTCAATGGTGTTTTTCGAGCTGTTTTCTAAAATATTCTATGACGGCTCTCTTCTATCTTCTTATTTTTGTCATATATATGTCTTAGAATATCCAAAAAAACCTAAAAATCTTGATTTTCCACTGTTCAGTGCGTAATCCCGTGAATTCGACACAGCCTACCAAACACTCGTATGGGTCACACGTCCTTGTGGTCTGGCAATGTGGAATGATTCAGTCCGTGTGGCTCCTGTAGCTTGCTTCGACACTCTGATTTTAGCTCGTTTTTCTCTCCTTTTGCTCCCAAGTTCTCTAATAGGTATTAAAACATGAATTTAAAGGATTAGGAGTATAAAATTCACAATTAACATCGAATAATCACCCAAAAACACATTAAGTATGAGGTTAAAACATATTACTTTTAGCACTTATCAAATAACTTTATTTAAAAATAAATATTAATTATAATCATTACAAAATAATCAAATTCAAAATTCGACACCCAAAACCCCAAATTCATAATCCAAAACCCAAAATCTAAAATAAGAAACTCGTAACTTAAAATCTCAAAATAAAAACAAAATAATTTAATATTTATTTATGTTTAATAAAATTAATAATACTTATTTTTAAATCCTTCAATATTTTTTATTTTACATTAATGATGATGCATCACTTTATTCTTATTGATGGTGCATGAAACCTATACACCATAGTTAGGGGTGAACAAAATTCGATTCGACTCGAAAAAATCGAAAAAAAATTCGAATTTCGAGTTAAACGAATCGAGTTATTCAAATCAACTAGAATTTTTTTTTTCAAATTTCGAGTTCGAATCAAGTTGAGTTTTCAAATTCGAATTACTCGAATAATTCGAATATCAAACTATAATATTTTACATTTTTACCCCAAACTCCCAAACCTTTTTATTTTTCCCTCAAAACTTTTACTCCTTCCCACTTTCCCCCCAAAACTTTTACTCTCCTCCCCTCTCAACCCCCCAATCTACCCAAAATTCATTTCCCACTAAAATTTTACTCTCCCATTTAACTTTTCTCAAAATTTTACTCCCAAAAACCCTCTAAACCTTTTATTATTCCTCAAAATTTTTACTCCCTCCCACTTTTTCCCTAAAACTTTTATTCTCTTCCCATCCCACCTCTCATCTACCCCAAACCCTCCCCCCTCCAATTTTTTTTAATATTTTCCCTCCAAAATTTTACTCCCTCTATTTGCTTTCCCTCAAACTTTTAATCCCCAAAACTTTTTATTTTCCTTCTAAACTTTTACTTCTCACCCTTTACTCTCAAATAAAAAATCAAAATTATCCAAAAAAAATCACTAAACATAAATAGTAATAATTTTATTTATATATACTATTTATATTATTGAATTGTTTAGTCATATTGAATATTTATATTAAAATTGAATTATTAATTATGCCATAAAATATTTGTGTTAAAATTTTATATTGGTATCAATTTCACATTTTATTTTTAAAATAAATTTTATTAAAAAAATCATATTTTTACATTTAATATATTTTTTAATTCCAAAATACATAGTGACAAGAATATGAAGATAATTGAAACAACTAAGCAAGCAAAGAAGCTAACCAGTATATAAAAAATTAATAAATAAATTATGAGGTGATGAAAGTTAATAAAAAATTTGGTTAAGGTGGGCAAATTTTATTACGATGGGTGATAGTGGTTATAAGGACCCAAAATTATTTTTTAAAATTTAACTCGAACAAATATATTCGATTCGAATTCCATCTCACTCGACTCGATTCGAGAAAACTTCAAATAAAGTTAGGATGATAAAATGAGATTCGAAAACTCGATTAACTCGAAAATTTTCGATTCGATTCGATTCGATCGAATGATCACCCCTACTCATAGTATATAAATATTAATCCAATATTTGTTGGAATATCAAAAAGCTATACTATATAATATAGCCGCGTGGTCCAAAAAGTAAACCTTATAACTACTCAAATTAATTATATATTAATAGAAATGGATGTTGACTCTGATTTATAATTATATATTACAGAGATTTAAGTATTTTTTTATGCATTGATAAAAAAAAAGTTTGAGTATTATTTATATGGATTTATTGAGTACTAAAATTTCAATGTTAATTCTATGTTCCTTTTCAACATTCGTGGTGGTAGACATACTATTTTTATTTATTCTGCTAGTGAATGCCTCCTTATATTTAGATATTAGTATTTGATGTATAATTGATTTATAGGTCTAATGTTTTATTAGTTAGTAACTAAGTGATACATTATTATTTATGTAAAAGAATATTGAAGGACTTAAAAATAAATATTATAATTTTCTATATTTCTCAATTCGGCCTAGACATTATACCCGAATTCAGAAGATTACATTAGCCACTGAAGTGACCCAGAAAGCTAATGGAGTTCTGAAAACGGTTACTTTAAAACATTTTTTCCATTTTGTAGAAAACTTACTTAAATTTCGATTAATTACGCTTCGATGTTATAATTAAAGTATAGCAACGGAAAATGATAATTACTGATGTTTTCAGTAAAAACTGGGGGTTCATGCCTAACTACTTGATAAATAAATATCCTAAAACTTAATTAAATGTCATGCAATATAATATATATAAACCCTAAGTCCCATGCCACTATTCGAAATGAAATAATACAGTTTCTGAATAATGAAAAAAAGTGTTGAATAATAAATCTAAAATATTTTCATAGATCAAGCCGAGTACCTCCGGATACCGTGCCCGTGTCCTAACCTGGTGGGTTATCTGAAAAGATGGAAAATAAAAAGGGAGTAAGCTATGCAGCTCAATGTGAGTTCCATCACAAGAAAATCAATGCAACCTATAGCATATAGAATCTCAACACATATCATAATTCACATTAGCAAATTCAGTATATCGGAATAACAGAACAGTTTAACAATGCATAAACAACTACACATATATCATATTATAATGGAGACTTCAAAATTTCAAGCACATGCTTTACGGAGGCATACAGATTCATTTAACAGGTAAGATCCTACCCCGCTGCTACACACCATAAGAGTTCCCCAGAACTTTCCCATCCCTACACACCAGGTTGTGGGTAAACCACAAAAATTGCAGGTTAATACACTGTTAGATGGTTGTGAATACACTAACATAATTACAGATTAAAGCTGCCAGATAATGGATGGGCGAACCACCAGTGTTGCAGGTTAATACGCTACCAGATGGTTTTGAATACACAACATAATTGCAGACAATAGCTGCCAGATAATATGTGGATGAACCACCAGAATTGCAGATTAAGAATCTGCCAGAACTTCCTTCTTTCAAAACGTCTCATCCCATGTAATAAAAATATGGCATGCTTATAACATATTAGAACGTAAATGGATAACATATTTGTAACAAATCAAATACAATAACAATAATTATGCTTTCAACTAATTGATACAATAGCCAAAACATGCTACTGTAAAAGATTACTGACCGTGTGATCGGACCGTGTAAATGGGGTACATCAATTAATAACGGGTTTCAAGAAAAATCAAGATTACCGAGATTTTCAGCAAGATTTGTAAAAGATCCATTAATTTGGATGATCGATTAATACTAAATGTAAATACTATAAGAATTTGGGGTTATTTATCAGATTTGAATTGAACTTATCATTTCTTGGCGAGATTAGGGATGAAATTAACAGCGGTTCAATTCTAGCAAGAAAATGAGTTAATTTCAGGGATGAACTTTGATTCGGATTTGCAAAGAAAAAAAAGATAATCTCAGTAATAGAAGAAAAATATTTGCAAAGATGAGAATGGGAAAGAAAGAGAAGAGAAATAGGGAAATTAGAAGCAAACTTCTATTTGGATTTGTAAAAGAAAGCAAAAGTTCTAATGTAAGTAAGAAAAAAGGAGAATAAATGCATAACCATGTGGGTTGTTGCCCATGGTTTGTTTTTACCACATTTAATATATATTCTAGTATGATTTTATTCATTGGTTACTAAAAAAATAAAAAAAAATTGGAAAGAATGTGACTTAAACCCAAAACCTTTCAAAAGTGTACCAAGCACTTAGCCATCAAAACCAAGTCATTTAACCTTATATATTTTGAGGTGTTACAAATTTTATTAAACATGATTAAATATTAATTATAATTATTTTGTTTTTCTTTCAAGTTTTAAGTTTAGATTTTAGGTTTTGGTTTTTGGATTACAAATTTGGGGTTTTGGGTTTTACTTTTCAAATTTGTTGTTTTTGTATTTATTTATGTTTAATGATTATAATTAATATTTGTTTTTAAATAGAGCTATTTATATTTATTTTTAGACCCTTCAATTTTGTTTTTTGTTTTACATAGTGATGATGAATCATTTTATTATTAATTGATGGTACTTGAAACCTATACATAAGTGAAAAATATTTTTTTACTAAAAATCCAAACTGGGCATATTATTCCAAAGCTAAATAAGTTCATAACAAAACATAGAAAAATTCAAATATCCTCTTTTTTAACCTTTCTAATTTTTCAGTAAGCGTATTAGGGGAAGACTCCCAAGAACTTTTAATTTCCTCTTCAAAAGATTCTTCCATTGTCCACCAGGCATCAAACCTAAACCTTGAGACCCCTATAAAACTCCTTTCATTGTCTGCAGTCAAAAGAAGGGGGAAATAATTCGAGAACGAATGTGGCAAGTGTCAGATTCTGCCATTTGGGAAAAGGTTCAGCCATTTTTCATTTGCAACATACACTAGAATAGCGCACGTCCACTAATTAACATTCTTCAAGAACTTCATGAAACGCCTCCATTCATTTCTCCTCCCTCAATAGTCCTCCATTCTTTTCAAAAGAGTACATAATTTCATTGAAGTCGCCACCTACCAACCAAGGGTCATCTTGATCCTGACCTAGTCTCCTTAATAAATTCCAAGAATCATTCTTATTGCTTACCAAAGGTGTTCCATAAAACCTAGTAAATCTCTATTCCTCAGTGGCATTATCCTCCTTAATCAAAGCATCTATGTGACTTTTAGAGAAACTCCTTAAACTAATAGTAATATCCTCCTTCCACGCCAAACATAGCCCTCTACGTGAGCCCTCCACTCCCACCTCAATTCCATTCACAAAACTACATCTTCTTCGTACCTTTTCCATACGTTTGTTGAACTTTGGCCTGCAATGCAACATGAAACCAGCAGCTTGCTCCCATCAAGTTTAGTAATAGTAATGCAACTTGAAGTGCAGCATTGGAGCAGAATCGAATGCAACAGTAGCCTTATTGATTTTGTTTCAATGTAATCTTGTTTAGTTGTGATTTGTGTAAGTGAGTTAGTAGGATTAGTCTTTGATTAGTCCTTGATGTAATGGCTGATATGTCAGCTACTTTTGTGTATAATTTTAGCTATCTATTAGTCATGTATTAGTGGGGGCAGTTAAGCCATTAGGTAACTGTCAAGTTAACATTTTATAACTCCAATATATTTCAAATTTTGAATGAAAAATACATAGGTTCATCAGTTACATTTGAGTATGCAATTTTTTCTCTTGTTGTTTTTTCTTCTTCTTTGCTTCGATTCCATTGCTTCTGTTTTGCCTTTTTGATGTTTGCTGCTGCCATTGTTCTAACAAATGCTATCATGAGCCCAAGTCTTGGAGGGACTCTATTGTTGGTTGTGTTCTTGGCTAAAACAAAGTTTGGATAAGTAAAAATCGAAGCTGTTGGGCTTGTTTCAGCGAGATGAGCTTCACACCACCTCCACCACATGTGTTCACTGGAGAAAACTATCACATTTGGATAGTTAAGATGAAAACATATCTTTAGGCACACAATTTGTGGAATGTGATTCAAAACGATGCTGAACCACCTCCATTGAGAGTCAATCCCACCATTGCTCAAATGAGGCAACACAGTGAAGAGTGCTCTAAAAAGCATAAAGTTATGGCCTGCTTGCAGAATGGGATATCAGATGTGATCTTCACTAGGATAATGGCCTGTGATTCACCTAAACAGGCATGGGAGAAGCTGAATGAGGAGTTCATTGGGTCAGACAAAATGAGGCAGCAGCAAGTGATCAATCTCATGAGAGATTTTGAAAATCTTAAGATGAAAGAGTCTGAGACCATCAAACAGTAATCAGACAGAACAATGGCCACTGTCAACAGCATAAGGCTCCTTGGAGTTGACTTCAGTAAGAGCAGAGTTGTTGAAAAGGTCATTACAACTCTCCCTGAAAAATTCGAGTCAAAGATTTCTTCACTTGAGGACTCGAGAGATTTATCAGCTATCTCACTGTCTGAGTTGATAAACTCTTTGTATGCACTTGAGCAAATAAGAGCAAATAGACAGGAAGAACATCCTGAAGGTGCTTTCCAGGAAAAAGCCAATGAAGGCTCAAGTTCAAATCTGAAAGGCTAGAAGCCTTGGCACAACAGAAGGGAGAAATCAAGGAAAGATGAAGGAAAAAAGGGTATTTCCACCATGCATTCACTGCAAGAAGACAACACACTCAGAAAAATATTGTTGGTTTAGGCCAGATATTCAGTACAAGAGTTGTAAATAGTTTGGCTATGTTGAGAAAGTGTGTAAAAACAAAAAAGAAAGAACCTGTTCAGCAACAGGCTCGAGCTGCAGAAGATCTTCAAGCTCAAGAGGAGCATATTTTCACAGCCTCCTGTTTTGTTAGCACAACAAAAGCCAGAAGTGATTGGCTAGTAGATAATGGCTGCTCACACCACATGGCAGCTGATGAAAAACTATTTAAGAACCTTGACAGGACCTTTACCTCAAAGGAAAAATTGGAGATGGGAACCTGATTGAGGCCAAACGCAAGGGCAATGTGATGGTAAGCACTGGTTCCGGTAACAAAGTGATTACTGATGTGCTTTTTGTGCCTGATATAGATCAGAATTTGCTTAGTGTGGGCCAGTTAGTGGAAAAAGGGTTACACTTTAGTTTTTTTAAAAATGACTGTTGCATTGTTCAAGACTCATTTGGTCAGGAGCTGGTTACAATAGCTATGACTGATAAGTGCTTCATGCTGGATGTGAGTCAAGTGGAGAGAAAGGCTTACACTAGTCTTGCTGATAGCACTGGTCTTTGGCATAGGAGATTAGGCCATGCTAATTTTAGATCTCTTGATCTGTTGCATAGGCTAAATTTGGTTGATGATATGTCTAAGGTTGAAGTTAGTGGCACTGCTTGTGAGGTTTGCCAGCTTGGTAAGCAGGCTAGATTGCCTTTTCCTGCTGATAGTGCATGGAAAGCTAAGGAAATGCTCGAATTGGTGCATTCTTATGTTTGTGGTCCAATGAGAACTCCTTCACTTAGTGACAACAAGTACTTTGTCTTGTTTATAGATGATTTGACCAGGTTCTACTGGGTTTATTTTTTGAGGCAGAAGTCAGATGTGTTAGAGACATTCTGCAAATTTAAAGCCTTGGTTGAAAACCAATTTGGTTGCAAAATTAGAGCCTTGAGAACAGATAATGGCTCTGAGTATGTGTCTGACAGATTTCAGAAGTTATGTGAACAAGCTGGGATTCACCATCAGCTAACCACTGTCTATACTCCTTAACGGAATGGAGTATGTGAAAGGAAGAACATAACTGTGCTTGATATGGCCAGATGTTTGCTATTCCAGAGTAAACTTCCAAGCAAATTTTGGGCTGAGGCAGTCAACACCTCAGTGTATCTGCTCAACAAGTTGCCAACTCGAGCAGTCAAAGACAAAACTCCTTTTGAGGCTTGGCATAGAGTCAAACAGTGGTAACACACTTAAAAATATTTGGTTGTGCGTACTATGCTCATGTTCCAGTGGAAAAGATAACCAAGCTAGAAAGTAGAGCTGTTCCAGGAATCTTTGTTGGCTATAGCAATACCAAGAAGGGCTATAGAGTGTTTGATCCATCAACAAAGGAAGTTATGATCAGCAGAGATGTTAGGTTTGATGAAGAGAAGGTATGGAGTTGGAATGGTGTTGAAGCAGGTTTACTTGAGGAGGATCAGTTGGACTTTGTTATTAAACCTACAGAAGAGGGGCCAAATAATGAAGCAGTTTATGATGCTCCTGTAAGAGGTACCAGAACCATTGCTGACATTTACCAAAGCTACAATGTTGCAGTAGTTGAGCCTACTGACTATGAAGAAGCTCCCAGAGATAAGAACTGGAAGAAGGCAATGGAAGAAGAATTGGAGATGATCAACAAAAATCAGACTTGGGAATTGGTGAACAGGCCTGATCATAAGAAAGTTATTGGTGTTAAGGAGGTGTTTAGAGCTAAATACAATTTTGATGGCTCATTGAACAAGCACAAGGCAAGGCTTGTGGTGAAAGGCTATAGTCAGCAGTATGGAGTTGATTTCATGGAGACATTTGCTCCAGTAGCAAGATTGGACACAATCAAGCTTCTGTTTGCTTTAGCTACTTAAAAACAATGGAAGGTTCACCAATTAGATGTAAAATTTGCTTTTCTGAATGGTTTCCTCAAGGAGGAGATTTTCATCGAGCAACCAGATGGATTTAAATTTGCTGGATAGGAAGACAAAATGTATAGGCTGAGAAAAGCACTTTATGGCCTGAAGCAGGTACCAAGGGCCAGGTATGACAGGGTTGACACTTACCTGTCTAGGCTCGGGTTTGAGAAAAGTGTTAGTGAAGCTACACTTTATGTGAAAAGATCAGAAGGTGAAACATTGTTGATTGTTTCTCTCTATGTGGATGATCTACTTATGACTGGAAGTAAAAGTGAGCTCATTGATGAATTTAAAGTTCAAATGCAGAAAGTATTTGAAATGACTGACTTAGGGATCATGACTTACTTCCTTGGTATGGAAGTGGATCAGTTTGATGAAGGCATTTTTATCAGCCAACAGGTATTTGCCTTAAAGATTCTTAATAAATTCTGCATGATGAATTGCAAAACAGTAAGCACACCTGTGGCTCAAGGTGAGAAGCTGATTAGTAATGGAGACCAAGAAAGAGTTGATGAAAAGCAATATCGAAGCCTGGTAGGTTGTCTGTTATATCTAATAGCAACTAGACCAGATATTATGTTTGGTGTCAGTTTATTGTCAAGATTTATGCACTGCTGTGATGTGGTTCACTTGAAAGCAGCAAAGAGAGTTCTTAGATACATTAAAGGAACTGCAAGTTATGGTGTGATGTTTAAAAAAGCAAAGGAGCTAAAACTTGAAGGATATTCAGACAGTGATTGGGTTGGTTCTCTCGATGACATAAGGAGTACCTCTGGTTATTTTTTCACACTTGGATCAAGTGTCTTTTGCTGGAGTTCGAAGAAGCAACAGACTGTTGCTCAATCCATAGCTGAGGCAGAATATATTGCTGTTGTTGCAACTGTCAATCAAGCCATATGGCTTAGGAAGCTGCTTCATGATCTCAATAAGGATCAAGCTGAAGCAACTAAGATTTGGGTGGACAATCAATCTGCAGTTGCCACAGCTAAAAACCCTGTGTTTCATGGCAAGACCAAGCACTTTAAGATCAAACTCCATTTTGTTCAAGAGGCTGAGCAAACAAAAGAAGTCAGCCTTGTTCATTGTAGTTCAGAAGTTCAGTTGGCTGACTTATTGACCAAGCCATTGGGAGCAACCAGGTTTGAAGTTTTAAGAATGGCAATTGGTGTTTTTTGCATACAGTCCAAGGAGGAGTGTTGAACTTTGGCCTGCAATGCAACATGAAGCCAACAGCTTGCTCCCATCAAGTTCAGTAACAGCAATGCAACTTGAAGTGCAGCATTGGAGCAGAACCAAATGCAACAGTAGCCTTGTTGATTTTGTTTCAATGTAATCTTGTTTAGTTGTGATTGTATAAGTGAGTTAGTAGAATTAGTCTTTGATTAGTCCTTGATGTAATGGCTGATATGTCAACTACTTTTGTGTATAATTTTAACTATCTATTAGTCATGTATTAGTGGGGGAAAGTTAAGCCATTAGGTAACCGTCAAGTTAACATTTTGTAACTCTAATATATTTCAAATTTTGAATGAAAAATACATAGGTTCATCAGTTACATTTGAGTGTGCAATTTTTTCTCTTGCTGTTTTTCTTTCTGCTTTGCTTCGATTCCATTACTTCTGTTTTGCCATTTTGATGTTTGTTGCTGCCATTGTTCCAACAATGTTTTTCATTAATTTTAGTCTCCATAAAGAAAACCATCTGAGGATTATATATCTTCAGCAAATACCGAAGCCTACGTACAGCCCGTGGACTCCCTAAACCACGGACATTCCAACATATAGTTTTCATTATGCTTGGTCAGCTTGCCTTTTGGCAGCCTCTGATCTATGTTGAATGGGAGCAAAAAATTACTCTGAGTTTTCCATCATCAAATTTGAATGAGCTACTGCATGCAAATCCATACTCTCTAATTTCGTCCTTTTAAACCCGTCTTTACAAGAATTCGTAGTTCTTCTCTCATAAATTCCTATTTTAGCTAATTTCCTCTTGCCCACCACCCTTTCATCCCTGCTTTCATTCATTATTACTCCTGGTGCAATTCTTTTCCAACTTGCCTCCTTGGTTAATTTGGATTTGCCTTCCAACATACTGTCTGACCCATTCAATCCCTCCACTTTCTCCACAATAGATTGTTCCTTATGCACATTAGCTTCATCATGGCCATCCAACATCCAATCCTCATTTCTAGATTTTGACAATGCGAAAGTCCCTAAATCCCTAGATCACATATTAAGTTATTTATTTCCAATTTTTCCTTAATCTTTTCCATCTCCCCTTTTCCTCTTTGTTGTAAATTGTCTTCCAAACCCTGAATTATAGCACCCTCACCCTCTAGCTTTTTATTAGTCCCACTGAACATCTCCATATTGCCTGTGTAGGATCACTATTGCATCATCTTTTTTTGTGGAGGAACTAAATTTCAAACTTTCTCTCCCAATTAAATTTAATTCAGCTTTAAGCACCAGTGAATATGGTAAATCTTCTCCTAATTTGTCGTTTTCTTCAAGTTTAACTCGATGCACTCCCTAACCCTATGCCCCATTCGTCCACATCCAAAGCAGAAGTTCACCAGATTTTTATATTTAAAGAAGATCCACGATTTCCTTTGATTACCTGTTGAGACGAAGATTCCTCTACGTAAAGGTTTCTACATGTCCAATTGGACTCTAAGCTGAAAAAAGTCTCATTTTATTTTAGATTTAATTATCCCTCTAAAAGTAACTCCAATAGCGTGCAAGAAATATTTTTTGTCAAATTCTGGCAAGCATGGTCCAATCTTGAGCCAATACGAAGAGGAAGAAAGTCGGATCTGACTCCTTTCCACCGGTGTAACCAAACGATCAAAAATAATGAGTTGCTTTCGAAAAAGCCATGGCCAACCCTCCATAACCATCTCTAGATCCTCTTCAGTTTCAAACACAATCAGAAACAAATTTTGCCCAGCCACTTGGATCTCAAAATTTTTCCTAGTCTTCCAGATAATTTTCATTTGTGCCCTAAAACTATCTGGGTTATAAGATTTCTTTGTCCATATCAAGCATAACAGAGTCAGATTTTCACTTGGTACAACCATCGAACTTTTAACCGTTAATTGAACAAGCTCTTCCTCCAGAAGAGAGATCTCATCCTTTTCCAATCTCTTCACGCCACTACTTTCCTCCATCCCAACCACAGTAATTACTGCTTTCTCTGGGACACTAAGAAAAGAACTCTTGGCCTAGGCTTAGGTCATTCTTAGATCAATGAATAATATTAATCCTAATTAATTTGCAAGAAGTTGATGGAATAGTTGTAACAAACCTAATGATCTATTTTTTTTAACAGAAAAAAGTCCACTGATCATTAATAGTAATTAACCACCCTCTGACTCAGTAATTACTACCCTCTCATCCCTATTGGCCAATAAGGCTGGTGCAGCCTAATCGAAGAAAAACAAAAACCACACAAAAATTAAAATGATAAGTCATTTGAAAAAAAACCAAAACAAAATAAAACCTAACAATAAAACAGAGGGCAGTTGAAACAATTTCCATTTCTTTCCCAAAAATCCGATTCAACCAGTGGGTAATTCGGCAATCCAATCTTGCAATCTTCCTTTTTTTATGAGTAGCTGATAGTCCTGATTGCTTGTTTCCTTGCCGATCCATAACTCATCAGGATTTTTAAACTCATTTTCCCCCATTTCATTCCGCATTTTTCTCATTTCCATCCGTCAGCCTTCGTCGTCTATCCTCCGCAACCACCTCTTCCACTCTCGCCGGAGCCTCTTCAACCCAGTACCTGGCCGTCTCAGACTTTATTAATAATGTTTAAATGAATACTTATGGTCCCTTAAGCTAAAACTTGTACACCTTAATTAATTTATTGGTAAATTAGCATTGTGAATTAGGTGCAAAATGAGCTCATATTAAAAGATTTAATTTGATAGTTTTTAATAATTAATGTAGGCATTAAAGGTTAATTTGATAATTTATTCACCTATTGAAACAAATTTTGTAATTGATTACTTAACTTGTAAATAATTTATATATAATTTAAAATCAACTCTAGTCAATCGGGTTGCTCGTCTTCACACAATCGCTTCCAATGATGTAGAACATTTTGTTACAAGATTAATGGTTTTGGTTTTTTGGTTAAGGCTTAAACTCTGCTTCCTCTTTTGTAACAAAAATAAATAAATAGAGTGGTGTTTCTCTCTTTATTTATTTATATATGTATTTACTTTTTTTATTATTAATCTATATCTATCTAAATTATATTAATATATAATTTATAATTTATAATTTATAGTAAGGCGTTGATGCATTTAAGGTATGATTAATTCTTGATGAGGTTTTTTTTTTTTTACATATAAACAACTTTAAATATATAATGTATTTAGAGCACGTTTGGTTCGCTGTATTGGAATAGAGGCGTAATGGAATAGAGGTGTAATAACAAATCAATTGTTTGGTTGAATGGAATAGAGGTGTAATAGCATAATGGAAAAAACTAAAATGACTAGAATACCCTTAGCATAAATTTGTTTTGGTAAATGATTATTGTTATTGTTATTTAAATTTTAATAAGATTATTAATATCAATAATAAATAATTTAATCATATTTAAACATAATTATTATTAAATATATTATAATTAAAATATATAATTTAATAAAATTCTTAATAATCAATATTCTTATATGAATTTACTCAAATCATAATATATGATACTATAAAATATAAATTAACATAATTATTATTAAATATATTATAATTAAAATATATAATTTAATAAAATTCTTAATAATTAATATTCTTATATGAATTTACTCAAATCATAATATATGATACTATAAAAGATAATTTGAAATAATTAATATTAAATATATTTTAATTAAAATATATGATTTAATAAAATTTAAAATAATTATAACTAATAAATTATCTTATATGAATTTGTATAATTTAAAGTAATTATTATTACATATAATTTAATAATAATATATAATTTCATAAAATTCTTGATAATAAATTTTCTTATATGAATTTATACAATTTAAAATAATTAATATTAAATATAATTTAATAATGATATATAATTTCATAAAATTCTTAATAATAAAATGTTCTTATATGAATTTACTAAAATCAAAATATAACTTGAGAATTATATTCTACATAAACATAATTAACTTATATTAAGAAAAGGTTAGATAAAAATGAAATTCTACATCATAATCCATATGTTATATAGTTTTACAACATCAAAAAGTTTGAACATTGATTTTCAATGGTGAGAAAGAAATCTTCTGACCCATTCCAATCACGCAACAGAAGGTAAACTAAAGAAAACGATCATTTGAGTTGGATGATCTGGAATTTTACTCAAAGCTTCATACCGCTGATCGTCGGTTAAACATTCAATTTCCCATAAGGTTGAATATAAATTTGAAGCTTTCTCTTCCATCTTTTGATATTCTTCTGACTTCTGCTGAACTACCACCTCGGAGGCAATACTCCTACTGATTTGATCGCCAACGGCCTTGATGTTTTCGGCCAATAAAGTGGCAGCCTCATCAAATTAAGAATACATATTATCACGAGCATCAGATTTCTTCTTTCTCTTGTTTGAAGATGAGGAACCCCCTTGGTCTCTATCTCCTCGCGGCTCCGTACCAGAAACATCCATGTCGTCCAAAGAGACGTCAGCTTCGCAGTCATAGAATGTGTTTCTCTCTTCATTCATATCTATAGTAGGTACATCCTCAGCATTTATTTCTTGAAGAACATCAGCAGCTGTTTGAGCATCTTTCCCAGTCGCTCGATCTCTTGTGTATATGGCAGTAAGCTGGTCGTAGTAAGGGAAAGTACGATGTCTGAATTGAGCGGCTTCTTTGTGACTCTAAAAAAAATGAGGAAATCATATTAGTTATAAGTTTGGTAAAAAAACAAATAAAGACTTGAAATACATTTTACCTTTAAATGGAGTCCCAAACTGCATCTTCAGCAACAACGAGCTGCCTATGCTTGTCCCAACCAAAACCGCTATTGTTTTGGCCATTAAGCATGTCATAGACGATTGACCATTCTCTTTTTAGTAACCTAATCCTCGATTCAATATTTGGTTTCGCCTTCAACATTGCATTTGGTAAAGCCTTTTCTAGCATTTTTTCCAACTCGTTCAAATAACCGGCTTTGAACCCGGTATCAGCATTAAATGTTCCAACATTGTGCAAGTCCACCATGCAAGAAACCAAGGCTGCATCCTCTTCTGGAACCCATTTTCTTTTGGTTCCTCGAGAAGCTTGAGAAGAAGCATGTGATTGTGGAACACCTGACATAATTATCTTAAGAAAAAAAAATTAACATTATTTACTATTTTTAATATCATGAATCAAAAGGTGAACAGTTTATAAAATTATATCGTTAGTTCAATATCATGAATCAAAAGCTCAATACTAAATTTAAAATTATAACACATGCTGGATGAAAAGAAATTAAATTATAATTCAACAAGTTTAGTACAATACAGAATTTTATTCAAACACCACCAAAGTTTCATAAACTAGATACATAAAATAACATCAACAAATTAAGTCAAACTCAATTTGTCCCTAAACCTAACTAATTTCTAGATGCTTGACATTCATCGAACATTTGGTTGGCTAGTTCCATCCTCCAAGTAGCCCAAGCATCCGATGGATGAATATTTGTGATATTCGGTTCATCGTCATCCACCACATTACTAGGTAATCCTTCTCCGACCTCCGCTTCAATGGGATCAATACTCATATGGGTTCGAATAAAATTATAGAGCAAACAACATGCAATAATAATTCTATTGTGCACCCTTACAGGATAGAACGATGGACTCCTAAGTATTCCCCATCTAGGTTTTAATAACCCAAAGCATCTTTCAATAACATTACGTGCCGAGGCATGTTTCATATTAAAAAACTCTTGCGGAGAACTTGGCTGATAACTCTGACGCCACTCGTTCAAGTGATATCGTTGTCCTCTAAAAGGTGCAAGAAATCCCTCACAATTTGTGTATCCAGCATCAACTAGATAATAACAACCTATAAAATAATTTTTTTTAAAATGATTAATTCAGCACAACAAGTTTGATCTTAATGAACAATATCAAAGTCCTCTAACTATCCACTTTACCATGAAGAACTTTTAGTCCATGTCTTCTACTAATGGCATCTCGAAGAACCCGTCCATCGACAACTGAACCTTCCCAACCAGGAAGAACATAAACAAATTGCATCTCAGGTGTACAAACACCTAGCATATTTGTTGCTATGTCACATTTTCGCGTTCGATATCTAGGTTTATCAACTATTGGAACCCTAATCTTGATGTGGGTTCCATCAAGAGCACCTAAGCAATTCTATATCACATGATATAAAACCTTGAGTTAGAATACTATTTTAAATCTAAATCAACTAAATGTTGTACAAGCTATATATAAAACTCAGTCCAATACCATAAACCACTTCCACCTTGTGTCAGAAGAATCGGCTATAATTGGCTCCGGCTTTTTAAATAACATATCTTGTAAGCGTATGACAGCATTTAAAACACTATGAAATGCTCTGCTAACAGTTTCCCCGGACCTTCTAAAGTGATGTTTGATAACTCGATTTTTCAGCTAATGGGAGATGATATGTAAAAACATTGCTACTTGCTCATCAACAAGCACGAACCTTGACGACTTCAATCCCCCTATCGATTCTAACATCTCACATAGTTTAAAAAAGGCAGTTCTATTCATCCTAACTTGTTCAATACAGGTCTCGTCACTAGCATATACAAGTCTTTTCACATAATCCCGTTTTGCATAAAAATCTAAGGTATAGGACCTAATCCTTGGTCTATGTAGGCTAAGGCTGGCACCCATTCTAAATAAGAACCAAATCGCAATTCTACAGATTTCCAACCATATTGTCACAGCAATACCAATTCTTTTACGCCTCACACTTTGTGCAATTAAAGGCAGACGAGCCATTACTGCAACATATTAAAATTAGAACACACTATAAAAAAATTGAAGTTGCAATTACACATTATCAAATGAAAATAAATATATTAAAATTGAAAGGTATATGTATAATTGACCTAAAATTAATTGTTGGTATTTGTTAGATTATAACTAAGCTCATTATAATTTAAAATTATAAAGCATGTTCAAAGTTTGAACATTGATTAGTTTATTTATTGATGATTAGTTTAATTAAGGTGACCTAATTTTAAAACAAATAAAATGAAGAATGACGATTTGGTTTACTAATGAAATTGAAGTTTTAAAACTTTTATAACATTTCATTTCGTATAAATATATTGATTAGTTAATTAAAGCATGTTCAATGTTTGAACATTGATTAGTTTGAACATTTAAATTTAAATTTAAATTTAAATATAATTTCGTATAATGAAATTGAAGATTTAATAAAGCATGTTCAAAGTTTGATCATTGCTTAGTTTTTTTATTGATGATTAGTTTAATTAAGATTGAACATAATTAAAGGTTGAACATAATTATTATTTGAATAATATCAATTAAAGGTTGAACATAATTATATATTAGTATCAAATTTGTTTGTACTCTTTATATGTACTCTTCCACTAATAAATTATATATCAAATTTGTATCACATTGATTTTATGTACTCTTTCACTAATAAATTATATATTAGTAACAAGTTGGTGCATTGGTACACCAATAATTTGAATACAAACTACTTTCTTTAAAAAAAACTTATTACCTATTAGTAAAAACATATAACCTATTTTAATTTCAAAAAGTTTTCAACTTTAGATTTGAATACATACTACTTTCTTTAAAAAAAACACTTTTAATATTTTTTTAATAACCCAGAAAAGAAAAATATCAAATAAATAAATAGAAATATGTTTTCATAATTTTAACCATAATTTTAACCCAGATAAGGATACTTTTAGAAAGAAATGAAAATGTGTAGGCTAGGCTTGAAGTTATTATCTCAAAAAAGTATAAGAATTTATTATCTCAAAATTAAATTATAGGAACTAAATTTTAAATTTCAAAGCATGAAAAGTGTATTGGAAGGGAATTGAGTTAAAATTTGTGGGGTGTTCATCTAGTTGGAAGTAAAAACCACGAATGGAATTTTGGCAGAAAAGAAAAGGCAATGGAGCTTAGAATTTGAGTAACACTAATTCCATTCAACTTAAAACTTGTTGAAACCGTCCAAATTATGTAACAGTACCACTAAAAAACTCATTTCATCATCATCAAGAGAACACATTATGTTACCTATTTAGGGAAGTCAAAACATAATTTAACACACCAAGGGTGATTAAAAACACCTGAAATAATTAAAAGCACAAGATTTTGGACTCAATACAAACCTTGTCCTATTATCTTTATTAACTTCTTGAAAAACAAAACAAAAGGTTATACATGTGTGTGTATGTTCCCAACACTGAAAATTTCGAAATATTTGTCCATATTGATTATGGAAGAGAGTGCAAATGCAAGGCCAAGGCCCTAAATAAGTTGGAACCCCACTTCACCAGAGGCAGTGCCTGCACATTTTCAGTGGTCCGTGATGATGATGATTTGGGGTGTAATTATTAAGGTTTCAATTAATGGGGGACTTGAATTTTTCTTAAGGGACCATAAACATGAAGATGGAAATTAGTGTCAATTCTATCATTTTTCTTGCAGCAATAACCATAACCATACAAACAAAAGCTGTAATGAGCAATACAAACATACAAACAAAACCATACAAAGGAAACAACAAAAGCTGCTACATCAATACAAACATGCAATCGGGGAAAACATACAAACAAAACCATAAATACCAATGGAAAACTAACTTGTAATGAGCAAATCGGGGACGACTGTGATGAAGAAGTGTTGGAACAAAGAACCTGTAATGAGAAAAGGGAAAGCTGATAAATTCCCATCTAAGAAAATTATAGAAGTAGTCGAAGTTCAATATAGAAAACATAAAAGGAAGATTAGATAGTATATATAGAGATGGTCAAGGTTTAGTTGATATAAAGAAGGATACTATTCTGATATTAAGAGAACAGGAAAATAAGAATAAACTAAACAATCTCCAGGATTTGTTTACACAAGCTTTAGAAAAACAAACTACTGTTAGGGAACTAGTACAAAACAACCAAAGCACGATCATTTTGTTATGTTAACTTCTTCTCTAACAACACTGACATTCAGAAAATGGCAAAGCAAGCTTTGAGCAACATCCAAATAAGGACAATAAGAAACAGTTTAGATATCCTAATGATAGCCTGAAAGAAAATGATGTAAGTATATCTCTAATTCCTTAATCAAAATTTAAATGTCCTATTGTGAACTTCTGATACGATTTGCTCTTATTAACTTACCTTCTAAGAAAATATTAGCTGGTTTCGTAGTAATTATTTTCTACCAATGATTGAGCTGTGATAACATATTACAGGGTGAGGAAGAAGAAGAGGAAGAAGAGGTTAAATTGATTAGCAGCATATTTGATCGAGCTAATGATAGCCGACCAGATATTGGTGATGAAGATTTTCTACCTGAATTTGAAGACCTTCTTTATGGGGAAATCGAATATCCATTACCAACTGACAAATTTGACAGGGCAGAGAAAGAAAAAAATATATGAAACTGAGATGGCAAACAATGCAAGTGAACTGGAAAGGTTGCGCAATTTAGTAAAGGAACTGGAGGAGAGGGAAGTGAAGCTCGAGGGCGAATTGCTTGAGTACTATGGTTTAAAAGAGCAGGAATCAGATATTGCTGAATTACAAAAGCAGCTTAAGATCAAGACAGTTGAAATTGACATGCTGAATATTACCATAAACTCTTTGCAAACCGAGAGGAAGAAGCTTCAAGAAAAGATTGCACATGGAGCTTCTATAAAGAAGGAGCTGGAGGTGGCTAGGAACAAAATCAAGGAGCAACAAAGGCAAATTCAACTTGATGCTAACCAAACAAAAGCTCAGTTATTGTTTCTCAAGCAACAAGTTTCTGGTCCTCAAGCAAGAAGCCATCAAAAGTGATGCTGAGATTGATAAGAAATTGAAAGCTTTAAAGGAGTTAGAAATTGAAGTTGTGGAGCTGAGGAGAAAGAATAAAGAGCTTCAACATGAAAAGATGGAGTTAACTGTTAAACTGGATGCTGCTGAAGCAAAAATAACCTCCCTTTCCAACATGACAGAGGTAAGTCCCACAGACATCTCTTATTTATCATATTCTGAACTACATTTACATTCACACCATCAATATGCATCACTTTTATAAATATTCCCACTACTTTGACGGAGAAATACACCTTACCTTCCATTACTACTAATATTACCTGCTAAAGTGCTGGGTTAATCATTCAGCTGAGGTTACAGTCAAAGACTATATATGAAGGTTCTAGTAGTTCTGAAACCAATAAAGAAAAAGAGAATAACATATTCAAACGAGTATTTAGCACCAAAAAGAAAAACGAAGAAATAGAACTAGCAGAAACAAGCAAAGGGAAAATTCTGGGAAAAAACCCAACTCATTAAAAAAAGGCAGAAACTCCTATAAAATGTGGAGATAATGACACAGTTATACAACGATTATTACGAAAAGAATCATGTAAAATGCTTTAAGAAATGAAAAGTTGATTCATACCTAAACAACCAAACGCCGAGACCGAGAGAAAAATTGAAGCAGTGGGAAATGGGAGGAGAAATGATGAGGACAGAAAAAGGAGAGGGTGGAGGTCGATTTCGGGTAGGAAGGGAGGGTAAAACAGAGACTTGGGAAGGGAAGCCGGATGTAATAGGGTAATCCTCGATTTGGGAAGGGAATAGAAAAGAAATGAATTTGGGGATTAGGTTGGTATTGTAATAGGCACGTAATACCGATTACAGCGAACCAAACGCCGGAATAGGTAGGTAATGTAATAGGCGCGTAATCAGGGCGTAATGGATTACCTATTACACTGAACCAAACACGTTGTTAATGTTTTATTTACTTCAAAAATTATAACTATTTACCTCTTAATTTTCTATCCATAAAATTATTGGTTATTAATTTTGTTTAAGAATTGATTTCATTTTATTCTAATTAAATATGTGAGCACCCACGAATTGTGAAAAAAATCTACAATTGGTTTAACATTGAAGGCATAAAAAAATAATATTATAAAAAACCGTGGAATGTAAATTATGAAATTTTTAACTATGTTGCAATATGTAAATTATGAATTATTTCATAATTTTTTTTAAAAGATATATTTTTAACTGTGTTCCATGAAATGTAAAAAAAAGATACCATTCTCTATTTGGAACATAAAAAATTATGGAAAGAGAGAAAAATATTATAATTAAATTATTAAAATTCTATTTTAAAATAGTCTTACATAAATTACCATTATATTTCTTATCTTACTCATAATTTATTATTTAAATATAATTTGTTTAAATAATTCTCGTATGTGATAGTTAAATTCATTGCTCTTTAAAAAATCTTTATATAATAGATTATATTTATTTACTTTTATATGTAACCTCTCAACCCGGCCTAGACGTTAGACCTAAATTCAAATTAAAGATTACATTAGTCACCAAAAAGACTCGGTAAGTTATTGGAGTTTTAAAAACAATCATTTTAAACATTTGTTTATCTTTGGAAAAAAACATAGTTAATTACTAGTTTATTTACTACTCAAAATTCTTAATTATAATTTAACAGCGAAAAAGTGATAATTGTTTGTATTTTTAATAGCAACCGAAGTTCATACACAACTAATTAATATTCATATTTCGATATTCTAAAATCAAATTAAATGTCATGCATGCTAAAAGAAAACAAATCCTAAGTTTCATACCACAATTCAAAATAAAATAATATAGTCTTTGAATAATTAAACGCTCAAATAATAATTCTAAAATATTTTAATAACTAGAATCTGAGCTGAGACCCTCTGGATGCTGCGTCCACGTCCTAACTTGGTGGGTTATCTATAAGGATAGAAATAAATGGGGGAGTGAGTTATGATGCTCAGTGTGAATTCAATCACAAGATAATCAGTGCAAATGATTAAAGATACGAAAATGTATCATATAGAAATAATTTACATTGGCAATATTAGAATATCGATGTTTCAAATCATTCAACAATATACATATATATAAATATCAAATCCGAAATTCCAATTTTGTATACACATGCTTTTGTGGAGGCCATATAGTTTCGATTTTAACAGAAAAGATCCTATCCCACCGCTACACACCACAATGAGAGTTTCTCTAAACTCTAACCACCAACACATTGGATTGTGGATTAACTACCAATGGTTTGCAGATTAACTACCAATGGTTGTGGACATACAGCAAAACATCTCAAATGGAATTTGCCTATGGCTATGGATACACAACAAAATAATGCAAGTAAAATCTGTCACTAGCTGTGGATGCACAACATGTTTGTACGTAATAGCTGCCACTGAGTTGTGGATGCACAACAAAAACGTTGCAGATGGAATCTGCCTATGGCTGTGGGAACACTACAAAATAATGCAAATAAACTATCAATACTTCCCCCGTTCATAATGTCCCACCCCATGCAATGCAATATACCATGCTCAAACAGATCAATACAGTAGCATTTAATAGGTTGTTAATAGTTCGATACAGTGGCAAATGTTATGCTTATGACAGTTCGTTACAGTGGCCAAAGGCATGCTTATCATGCGTTCGATTTAACGATAACATAAGGTAGGCTATACGAACAATCACAACTATAGATACAATAGACATATATATTATTCAAAATTTATGCAAATATATATATAGCATCAATTCAACCAATCAGATCTTGCATTCTAACATTATTCATGCTATCAAGGACTTAGTTGAATAAATTAAACACTAAAAACAATTCGAAACCATTCAGGGACTAAATTGAAAAAATCTTAAAATTATGGGTAAAAATTATAAAACCTAAAAAATAAAGGACACAAAGAGTGTGGAATGCTATAGACCGTGTGGAGGGGTTACACGACCGTGTGGCCAAGCCGTGTAATAGATTGTGGCGTGTGGTAATTGCAAAATTAAGATACAAGGGAGACACGATCGTGTGGCAAGCCATGTGGAGGGTTCTAAGCCGTATGACATTCAAACTATCCTAGGGTTTCAGAGGCACATGGTCGTGTGTAGGGCCGTGTGGTCCACACGCTCGTGTGGTAGATCATGTGACCCTATCCTAGGCACGATTTTGCCCCGATTCACTTGTAAAAAAACACACACTTTTCACCGAAAGGCCAAACAACGTCCTTTGTGATCAAATTTGATCCAACGCACCTGAAACAAGTCCTTCAAACGACATTTATACAAGAGTTAACGATTGATTTCAAGATTCGTCAAGATTGTCAAAAGATTCAGCAAGAATCGAAAAAGATTGAGTAATTGAATTGAGAAATTAACGTCGGATAAAGATTCTACAAAAATTTGGGATTTAAACATTAGAAATGAGATGTACTTATCGATTCTTGGAAAAGATAATGGATGTTTATTAATGGAAAATCTAAACTCTAATAGAAAACGATTGAATGAGAAATGATTTGATTCAGGGTAGCAAAGTAATCAACAACATTTGAGATGAAAATATGGTGTAAAGAAAAAGGAAGAGAATAAATAGAAAAAAGGAGAGAAAATTCCATTGGGATTTGAAAAAAGGCAATATGAAAATCTAATTAGGAAACGAAGATAAAAGAAATGGTAGAATTCTAGTTTTAATGAAATTTTGAGGAATGAGCAAGTTATGAATTCTAATTAGGAAAGTATTGATTAAATTCCTAGGGTTTGTAAACCCTAGGGGTGTCACCTGTAATTTTCCTAAAATTTTGCCGAATTTTGAAATTAAATTAAAGGGGGGAAAAAGGTGAAGGCTTAAACTTGGGTAAACTAATGCTTTAACTATTGGGATGTCGCCCATTTCTTGTTTATTTTTTACGCTTAATTATATTTATATGTTTTGGGAGGATTTTTGGTGAAATTATGAAATAAGAAGGAAAAAAGGGGACTTGAACTTGGGTTTGGAGAGATACCAACACCTTAACTGTTGGGCTATTGCCCATTTCTTGTTAAAATTTATCCCCAACAATATTTATTTTAGTGTGGTTTTTATCCTAAGTTGCTGAAAATTAAAAGAAAAATAAATGAGAGGAGTGTGGTTTGACCCAAAACTCACTAGGAAGGGAAGCTACCATTTAACCATTAAGCTTGAAACCTACTTCTTATTTAATCTTATTTTTTAACTATATGTATTTATTTTGGGCTCAACTTAAATATTCTTTAGTAGCGTACACATTTACTTAAATTTTTTCTTAACTTATTTAACTTATAATTTTAAGCACATTCCATCTTAGTTTATATATAACAATTAATACTTATAGTCAAATCTCAATATTAATATTTTAATTCATTTCACCCTTAGTAAACTCTAATAAAATGACTTAGATACACGGAAAGTGTCAAGCCTAATATCCATTTCTTATTTAACATACGACATAAGTAACATTCGTAATTCAACAATTAAATCATGTATACAGTATAAAACAATTTAATAAGGGTAATAATTGAAAGAAAATTCTAGAAGTGATAAGTAAAACTCATTTAATTTTTAAAACAAAGTTTAAGGACTAAATCATAATTTTAGTAAAATATTTTAGTAAAAACTTTTTTGTAAAATCAAGAGTAAAATTATGGAATTATCCAAATAAGACTTAATCAAGCAAATTATAAAAATCATAATTTTTTTCAATTAAAGTCATCACATGCCGTAACACAATGTGACATATGGCAAAAAAATCAATAAAAATTATAAAAGCAGGGGCTTAATTACATTTTTTTTTGAAAAAGTTTAAGTGTTTTTTGCACCCTTTAAATCTATATATAAAACTAACTCTTTATTAATCATTAGTAATTAAAAGGGATATTATTGTAAAAAGAATTAGCTGAATAGGGGTGGTATTGGAAATTTATAAAAGTTCTTAAGGCGGTTTAGACATTTAGCAAATACCAATTTTTTCTGTAACTTTCTAAATTAATGTAAAGAGAAATAATAGTAATAAATGGAGTGAATTCAAGAATATTAATTTCGAATCTGTATTATAAATTTATTACTTATATATATTATATTATTTTAAATTTAAATTTGATGGAGTAAATAATAACAATTCTGGTATTTCAAATTTATCCTATATCTATACTATTTTCTATTTACCGATAGATTATATTTTCTCAAATATGCATACATATTATTTGACTTCTAAACTTAATTACACTTTATTACTTTTGAGACCTTTATTAACTATATTTACAAAATTTGATTTCATGATGAAATTTTTTATTGAATTTAACTCTATTGCTTTTGGAGAGTTATAATTATTTATGTATGATATGTCGAAACCGTTTTTTTGAAAACAAAAATTTTAGTTGTCGATTTAAAAAACAAAAACTAGAGTCGCCACCGATCCTTTATTAAGGTGTGATCGGCTCACCTTAAAAATGATTTTGGTCTACGAAATTTGAGAAAATGAGTTCGGGAGTCAGTTACGCACGAGGAAGGGTTAGCACCCTCGAAACACCCAAAATCGGTACCAAATTGATTATTTAATGTCTTGGGGTCGAAAATTTGAAATTTTTTTTAAAGAAAACTTTTTATTTCATGAATGAATCAAAATAGTAAGACATTCTTATTTCAAAAAAATAAAACACCACACCCAGTGAGTTAGGGCACAATGTTTTTAAATCTTCAAAATACCCGAATATTGCCTTTTGCTTTTGAAAATTCTTATCTCGAGGAGTCAAAATATCAAGACCAGTAAGTTAGGACCCAACATTTTTGAACTCCCAAGAATAAGCTTTTATTTAAAATTTATGAATTTAATGCAAAACAAATACTTAGCTCTCTAAATTCATCGAAAAACAATCGCGATCCAGTAAGTTAGGACACGATCTCTCACGAGAACCATGAATGCCAAATATTTTGAAAGTTATAAAATAGGATGATTTAAATGCTTTGATGAAATCAAAATATATAAAAAAACATGATAAAATGTTAATGCATATATAAAACACATATATAAGTATACATATAAAAATAATATGTATAGCAGAACTTATAATAATCTCCAAAAATATGTACGTATATTTCATAAAACATGTATATGCACAAAAAAATAGGAAAAATGCGTCTGTATTGTAAAATAAAAGAAATAATTCTTTATATAATATATATATATTCTTAAAATGCACGCATTTTACATACGTCTTTTATTTTTTATTTTTTTACTCATATATTTTACATTATATATTTATACTTAAACATTTCTTTTATTTTTTTTTAAAATGCATACATATCCACATACTTTTATATCTATCTTTTTTTCATATATTAGTTTGTTCTTCTAGTTGCTCTGCCATATGGGAGTGCAAACGTAATTTTTTATACATATTTTGGTGAATTAGAGATGTTGGAACCCAAACAATTCTTTCGCTTACTACTTCGCAGCTTTTGAGTTCGTCACTTGCGAATTCTCCTATTTGTATCATGTACATGCCCAAATATGCCTGGGCCCAAACCAATAAATGGGCCCAATTTTGCTAAGCCCAAATATCCTCAAAAAATTTCACATCGCAAGACACAAAGAATTTCTTAGAATCCAGATTATATAAATACCGACCATTCTTGCCCAAAGGGTACCAACAAAAACACACTTTTGACTTTGACTAGCAAACTTATCACCCTTAGAATGTTGATTATGAGCAAAACATAAGCAACCAAACACACGAATATCATCGAACAAAGGAGGGCTACCAAACAACATTTCATAGGTTGTTTTATTATGAAGAAGAGGTGAAGGAGTTTGATTAATGAGATGAGAAGCAACCAACACACACTCCCCCCAAAAACATATAGACAGATTTATCTGGAAATACAAAGCACGAGCTACATTTAAAATATGCTAATGTTTCCTCTTCACTCTCCCCCTTTTTTTTTCTTTGAGGAGTACCAACCCAAGATATTTGACAAATAATACTATTTGCAAGAAAATAATCCTGGAGACAATTAAATTACGTCTCATTATCACTTCTAACACACTTTATTTGTTGAAAAAATTGATGATCAACCATTGCAATGATTGACATGAAAACCTTGAAATCCTCCTTTTTATTTTCCAATAGATACCCAAACAGCATGAGAGAAATTATCAACCAATGTCAAAAAAATAATAAGATCCACAAGATAAAGTGTCATAAAACCACCATAAATCACAATGAACTAACTCAAAAATACGAGTGGCTATCTGTTCACTAATTAGAAAGCTATTTCTAGTCTGCTTAGCACAATGACAAATTTCACATGCTTTACTCAGATGATCTCTAAAGTTACCAACATAAGGAAGTAACTTTACTACTTTCTCGAAAGGGTGATCCAATCTTTTATGCCAAATTTCCAAAAGAGGATGAAGTTTCAACCGAAACAACTTTGACTATCGAAACCTGCCGAAAGGAGTAAAGTTCATCCCGTCTCTCACCTGCTCCAATCTGCTTCCTCGAACGAAGGTCCTAAATAGGACATATGTTAGTAGAAAATTGGATAAAACAGTTCATTTCCTCATTCAACAGGGAAACCAAAATTAAATTGCAGTTTAATTTAGGAAAGTAAAGAATGTGTCTTAAGTGAACTTTGTCCGTCAATTTAACCATTCCTTCTTGGGTAGCCATGAACACTGTCAAAAAAGACTGACATTTCTCAACAGTAAAACAAGGAAGTGTTACCCCCCTTGGTGGTGGTGGAGGAGAAGACTTGCCGCTAGCCATTTAGAATGATGAAAAAATTTTTGTGTCAAAAACCTTGCTTAGATGTCAAAATAGAGTAATCTATTGAATTTTATTGATAGACCTCAAGGGTATATACATCCCATTAGGAATCAAATTGCTAAAAGATAATATCCTAACAATGTAATTGTTTTATTGACTTCTTATGTGATTTCCGTTAGAAATCAATATTTCTATATATTACTTATTTTTTATACATGTATTACTTAAATTTTCTTTTGTATTTAAGTAAGTTATCAAATTGATGGCTATATTTGGCAATTAGTTGATTACTTATTGTAATGGCTGGTTTGATCAATTGTTTCTATTAATTGTTTATTTAAAAGTATTTTGTAAAACTTAACTGATAATTGAAAGCTGATATGTGTAAAATGACAAATAAGGGCATGATACATTTTATTGTTAAGTACTTATTTAAACCCATGTATGTTCTAAATGTCTAAAATACCCCCAATGGAAAATTAATCATTTGGCCCAAGTCTGTATTTTTACCCGATTGGGCCAACAATAATCCAGTTAACTAAATTTGCCTTCTATAGGCTCCTCAATTATTTAAAATAAATTTAATCCATCATAAATCTAAATTTTTCATATCAAAATTCTACTAAATTCATTAATTTATCGGATGAATAATTTTTTTTAGGGTCACATGAAGTTTCTTTTATTTTGTTTTATCGGGAAAGTTGTGTAAATTTTGTTGCTGCTCGTGTTTGAGCATTCACAACAGCAAAACAATTTTTTAGCGGCATTTTTTAGGCCTATAGCAACACTTATAAGCAACGCTAAAACAATTTGCGGCGTATTGATAAACGCCGCAAAAAACGCCGCTAAATTTTGCTGCATTTATGTGGAAAAATGCTGTTATAGAACATGACCTTTAGGGATGTTTCTCACAAAAACGCTACTATAGAACATGACCTTTAACGATACTCCCCACAAACGGCGCTAAAAAACATGACATTTAGCAGCGCTTTCCCCAAAAACGCCACTAAAGACTATATCAAATTCAACTTCTTTTTTAATAATCTCATTTACATTCTTACCTTAAATGATCATACAAATTTTAAATGACCTAACAATGGACATAGGAGGAAAAGGAGGAAGGATCGACTTTTCTTATTTCAAGAACTTATCTTTATCCTTTAAGCCTACTAGGTGATCAAGCTGATGATTTTACTTGGCTTAGAAGACCTTATTTGAAATAAAGATTGGAGGACTTTATCCTCCATAATGTTGCAATTCAAATGGTGATTTCATCTTCTCAAAGTTACCGGAGAAGTTGTTATATTTTGCCTATAAATATGCATCACTTATGGATGTGTGATGCAACTTTTGTGAGTGCTTGTGCTACATTTTACTCATTATATTTTGCCTATAAATATGCATCACTTATGCATGTGTGATGCAACTTTTTTGAGTGCTTGTGCTACATTTTACTCATTATTTGCTTGTGTTTGTACTTTGAACTCTTTTATAAGCCTTATTAGAGAGTTGATATTTGTTGTGAGGTTATTTAGGTGAGTGATTGTAACAAGTCGAGTTTATCTATTGAGGCTACAATTACTTTTTGTGTAAAGATAGATTGAGTTTTAACCTATTATTTTCCGAAAAGCATTAACAAAGTTTGTGTGCCTATCTTCTCTCTTTCTCTTATCACTGTCTTTGTTACACAATTTTATTCGAACTTGTGTTTAAACATATATTGAGATATTAAATTGATAAAAATGTCAATTAATTAAAATGCTTTTTCAATATTTTTATTATTTCAATTAATTTTATTATTCGAATTATGCCATTTGGCTTTGTACAATTACTCAAACGAATATGTGTTTTATATGGATATATTTAAAGAATTACACTTCTTACTCGTATCCAAATATGTTAAACTTGTACTTCAATCTTTAGGCAGTGCCATTACAATATCTAAACAATCATTTGTTGCACAATTAACATATACATAAGAAAAGCCTAACAAATGAAGTAAAAAAGATGTCCAACAATGGGAGACAAAATAAAAATGATGCCTTAGCTTTCCACCATTTGCATCTCCTGTGCCGATTTCAAAGCCATTTCCTTCTCATTTTCCGCTATTTCATCTCTGAATCTCTTGTAAATATCACCCCCATAGTATTTACGAGTCCTAAGAACCAAAACAAGTATCACAACCGACCCAAAGGTGTTAGTGGCAGCAAGGATCGAAAACGATAGCCTGTAACATTGTTCCCCAATGCAAGTCAGCTCTTTCACCATTGATCTCGCCATCCCCTTTGCTGCCAACTGCTTCCATGCCTCTTTATCATAAAGTTTCCCAACGATTCTCACGTTAAGTACAAACGAACCCAAAGGGCTTGATAGCTGAGCACAGTTGAAAAGCGTGGCGTAATATTTCAACCCGAAGAGCTCTGAAACTATGGTGAAAAGCAGTGTTTGTTGAGCTCCAAATGAGAACCCTAGCAACAAAGAAGCAAGGTAAACAGAACCAGGCCATGGAAAGGCGATGAGCAAATCACCTACAGCAGCTAATAGGAAAACGAGTGACATTATCAACGGCCGAGGTATTTTGTACTTCAAAAGAATGATTTCAGAGACAAATCCAGCGAAAACTCTACCAAAATAGTTCCATATACTAAGCAATGAAACAACTGTGGAGACAGCTTGATATGGATACCCCAAGGATTCACCAATTTGACCTAGGTTGTCCACTGCTGTTAAGCTGCAACCCAAACCACAAAATGTACCAAGGAACACCAGGAACATGTCTATGCTAAAAAGAGCTTGTAAAATGGAGAAGTCTTCACCTCTTTTAGGTGGCTTGAAAATACTTGAACACCCTGAGGCTGAGGCTTCCTTAGTCTCCATTGATTCATATTCTATCTCGGATTTCATCTCCGTCTCCGGCAGTGTCGGTGCCTCGTCTACAAGCCTAATAGGGGCAGTGAGTTGTTCCCTATTCCTCCAAGTATAGAATTCTTCTCTTATAGCTATGAGAAACGGTGAAAACATAATGAAACATACTGCAACCCCACTAAATAGATAAGCAGTATGGGAAAATGGGACCTTTTTTTGAGCAATGGTTAGTGCCATGATCAACAAAGCTAGAACAGTTGCAATCCCCAGATATTCATGCAACACTTTAGTTTCATTAGGATGTGTAGAGATCTTCATGGCTCTAATATTATAAACAAAAACCAAAGAAATTGCAGCTGGAAACCAACCTATAAGAAGAATCAAAGACTTTGAATCATTCCCATAGATTGCATAATAAATTTGTGGGAAAATTGCACCACTCAGCCCTACAAACCCTTTCATCAACCCAAGCATCATCCCTCTACTTTGTGGGAAGTTTTTAACACAAGTAACTAGTGAACCAGTGTTGGCAAAGTTTTGGGAATTTGCACCAATACAGATATATGCACACATTTGCCAGACTTTTGGGGTAGCAACTCTTTTGGTCACTGCCAACCATATCATGAAGTAGCCTGTGAAATTCATTAAAGCACCCACCAGCAACACGAACCATGTGGGGGCTACCTCAGCCAGGAGCCCCGAGAGGACTCCGACGTTGGCTCCGAGGTCCTTGAATGTGCTCATGAGGTTGAGTGTGGATTGGTCGTAGCCTAAGGTTGATTTAATGTCTTTTGAGTAAACGCCGAATAGATACGTTACACCAGCACATGCCATGATTAAGAATGATGCGAACATCATGAACCATTTGCCAGTGATGACTTGGAGAAAGAAACGGCAGCAGACATAGCCGGAGCTCCCGCTGGCGGTGGTTGCCATGGTGGTGCTAATAGCAAACCTGGCGAATTTGAAGTTTCGGGGCTGAAAAGTAGTGAAGTAAATAATAGTTTTCTTGAAAAAAAAAATGGAAATCTAATCCTTAAAAAACAATAGAACTTCAGAAGTAAAAACACAAAATCAGATTGGATTTTCAGGTGAGAAACAATCTTGGATAGGTGGGAAGCAGATTCTGAGTAGATTGATTGGGAGCTACAATTAGTATGGATTTTTTTTTTTAAAATTTATTTTAATTTAAGTTTAAACACGTATCACCTTCATTTATAGTTATTTTGATTTAGGTCAGATATATTTTAGAGTTTTTTTTTTTACATAAATTATCTTTCATTTTTGTTGTAGAGCATAGTTGGTAATTTATGGTTGTCTCTCTTATAACAATCGAATTTGAGTCCTTTTTTTAAGAGTGCAATGTGTTTTACTATTATATTCAATAATTTTTTTTAAGATATGTTTCGATTTTTTTATATAAAACTTAAAATTACACATAATAATTCTTTTTTAACCCTTAAATAGAAAAATAAACGCATTGCAACGCATTCAATTTCATGTACTTCTACACTAGCAATAATTTTTAATCATTCATGTATTGTAATAATTTTATAGTATACTATAGTTTTTCCGCCCTGTAATAACTTAAAAATTATTTATTATATTTTGGTAATATAAATAACCATTTTTAAAATTCTTAAATACGTTCTCTTTTATTTAAAAGAAATAAAAAATATGTTGGAATTTTAAAAAAAAAAATCAGAATTCATTTGAATTTTATTGATTCCAAAGTAGGACGTAATGTAGCACGAAAAATATATTGGCAAAGAAAAAGTGGAATGGGTTGGGTTGGGTGTTGGTTCAATTAGAAACCTAGAATGAATAGGAAAAGGATTTTGTTCATTTAATCAGGAACACACATTATTAATGTTGAGTAATGAAAATTGTATGTCACATTAAATTACTACTACACAAATTTTTCTCAAGGACTGTAATTTTTTTTACGTTACTCAAATTTATTCTAATCTCAAATTATCACCTCTCATTTTCTATTTCTCTTATTTACTTATAAATGTAGATAAAAAATATTTGGATATCAATTTAAGATGCAAAAACCTTTTCTTTTTTTTTCTTATTTATACAGAAAATCGAGAAAAAAATAATTAGGAAAGGTTTACTTAGGTTTAAAAAATCCTCCATAAAAAAAAAAACAACTCTCAATCTCTTAAAAACATCAATCCACCTGACTGCACACATGGCATGTTGTTGATGTGGAAAAAATTTCTGCAGCCATACCAGAAATTTCCATGTGTTAAAAAGTGTAAATTTCCATGTCAGAAAAATTTTCTTTTTTCCCACGTCAGCAACATACTATGTGCACGGCCAAGTGGGATGCTCTGATCAATTTCGTCTGCCACATCATTAGCAGCTAACGGTCAAATCAGTTAATAATAAAATCAATTAAATTTTTAAAAAAAATTTTGAGAGTTAAACTGGATGTATTTTTTTTAAAAAAAAATCACGCATTAAAAAATGAGAAATATACAAGTGGAAACCATGCAGAAGTTGAATTGATGTATAGAGGCAACACATTCGTTTCATTGGTTCATCATTTACTTTCTCGACGATTCGTTGCCATGCTGGTTAATCATTTAAGTTATTGATTGTTAAAATAGATGTTATATGATTTTTCTAGTCACACTGCATGTATTAATTGAAAACTTTCATTCCCTTCAATTTTATAGTTTAATTCTTTTTTATGGAAAAACTTTAAATGTCATAAATCTGTGAATCAAAATTCAAACTTTCCAAACAACTTTCTTTTTCGATTTTTGACATTAATCGTCAGATAGATTTGGATCTAAGATATATCTTACTTGTTGATGGGTATTGATCTACTGCACTAATTGTTGAATAATAGCTTGGAGCTCGCTACTCGCTACTTGGACTTCTAAAAAGAAAACAACCTAGTGACTTAAATAAAAACTTTCGAATAGTTCAGTAATCATTGTATAAGTTTTTGAAGTTGAGTGATCAAAACATAAATGTACTAACAATTTAGTGACATTTAATACAGTTTATTCTTTTTTGTAATAAATGAGGGGAGGGTATAGTTGTCAAAATTAAATCGGTTCAATAAATTGAATCAATTTAAAAGAAATTTGATGGTTTAATTAGTTAAATTGTTACCATAAAATTGAAGAAGGATCGAACTTGTGCAAATTTAGTTGAATTAGTTAAAATTGGTCGAATAGTATAAAAACCGAGTAAAAACTGTTTAAACCAATTTTAGTTACTTTGAATACTTAATTTTATTGTTATAATTTATAAAATTCATACTTGTGTTTCTATTATTATTCATTTACTTATTTGTTCTAATTTTTTAACTCTTTTAAAAAAATTATTTTGTAATGATTATATTAGTGTTGTTTGAATCGAATCACTTGGTTGGATCGAAAAATTAGTTGGAGTATTAATCCGGTGAGAAGTATATAACTAATTAACCATTGAACTGCTATGAATTGATTGAGTCGGGTTAAAAAATCAGTCAAATCATTATATGTATTATGTTAGTCTAAAAAGTAGTTGATAACACGATTACTAATAAAAATAGCAAGAAAACTAAACATCATATGTAACTTTATCTAATTGTTTTATTACATATTTGTTGGGTTATTCCTTTTGTAATATTTAACATATGCTCCTTATCATCATCTGTTAGTCTTTGACCGAGATCATCATCATTCGAATTTGAATTTGCATCATCAAGATTTTCTTCTACCATGTACTCTATGAAGTATTTACCATCTCAATTCCACCTATAACTGAAGTTATAAAATATGCAACATGCTAGTACAATCCAAAATTTTCTTATGTTATACTAAGGTGATGTTGTTAATATGAGAAATATTTTTTTAAAACAAAAAAAGATCTTCTCAACCATATTTCTAAACCTTGAATGTCTCAAACTAAAGGGCTCACGAGCTGTTTACGGTGCTTATGTTTGTCAACAATCTCTCAAATGATATCATACCCCATGATATGGTGTAAGAAAATTTTTTTCTATTTGCATAATTAGCACTAGACCTGTCCATGGGCCGGGCGGCCTGACCCGGCCCGACGACCCGCTCGAAATATGGGAGGGTTCGGGTAAAAATATAGGCCCGAAATATGGATTTGGGCAAAAAAATGAGGCCCGTTTTAAAAATGGGCCAGGCTCGGGCTCAACTTTTTTGGCCCGAGCCCGGCCCGGCCCGGCCCGAATATAATAAATATATATTTTTTATTTTATTTTATTTTTTTAATTTTAAAATACTTTAAAAATATTTTTTTATTTTTTATTTTTAAAATATTTTTTGTGTTTATTAAAAATCGGACCGGGCCGGGCTCAGGCTTATTATTTTTTTCCCGGGCCGGGCCTGGGCAAAATTTTAGGCCCATGTTTCGGGCCGGGCTGGGCCTGGGCCTAAGAGGCGGTCCGAAATTTTTTCCGGGCTCGGCCCGGCCCATGGACAGGTCTAATTAGCACCAAGTTTATAGTATTTGGATTCACAATCCAAATAATTTATAACTTTAATTATAAAAATTTATACACTTAATTTAGAGAGAGACTTATACTAGGTTATATCCCATTTTATAATCTGTAAATTAAATAAAAATAACATAAAATTTATAATATATAACATTTATAAAAAAAAGTTTTATAAATTATCTAAAAGTATATTACTTTTATAATATATAGCATGGACATATAAATAAGTTATGTTCATACTTGACCATAAATTTTATATTATAACATTTTTATCACATGTAATTTATTTTTTATAATATGTAATAGAATGACAAATGTAATATAATTTCTTTTATAAATAAATATATTATAACATTTTTATAACATTTAAATTATTTTTTATATTAACTTTAAAAAAAATTTGGATTTAAATATTATAAATTTTTATAACTTCATAAAATACACCAATTATTTTTATAATATCAGAAAATTTTGACCATAAACCATCTCAAACACTCATATGTGTTCATGTTTATAATAAAATTTTTATAACTTGTATAAAAATAATTTTTTAAAATTGGATTTGGGTATAATTCCCTGCGTAATTACTCCAATTCTCACCTTCCTCTATGAATTAGAAAGTGTAATCGGGATTGTAGTGACCTAAAAATTTTTAGCACGGGCGCTAGTCGAAGTGATTATTGAAAATTTAAAAACAGGGTCTCGATTTTATTTTAAAAAAGAGAGTCGCCACCGATCTTTTTTCCTAGGTGTGATCGGACACCTATTAAATTTTCTTTTAAAATTTTTTAATTTTCTAAAACAGAGTCAATTTTAGATCTACGTCAAAATCCAGAGAAAATTGGGGTTCGGGAGTCGGTTACGTGTGAGGAAGGTATTAGCACCCTCGCGACGCCCAAAATTGGTATATCGTTAAGCGCGCATTGTCTTAATTTTCCAAAAATACGAGTTCAACTTAATATTTAATCGTGATCTCATTGAAACATGAGAATTTTTTTTACACGAGAATTTTGGAGCACAATAATAATTGTTTGAAAACACGTAAATTTGTGAAACACGAGAATTTTTTGAAAACATGAAAATTTTTGAAACACGAAAATTTTTGAAACACATGAATTTTTTGAAAACACGAAAATTTTTTAAACACAGGAAATTTTACGAAGAGTTTTGAAACACCGGAATTTTTGAAAACACGAAGATTTTTGAAACACGATTTTTTTTAAAAACAAGAAAATTTGTGAAAACATGAAGATTTGTGAAAACACGGAATTTTTTTTTTGAAACACAAATTTTTTTATTTTTTTTAAAAGACATATCGTATTTAACACGAACCGGTGATATTCACTCAACATAGCGATGAAATCATTGAATTAGTGTCAAATCGATTCAATTTAATATTTAATCGTGATTCTATTAAAACACGAGAATTTTTTTTAAAACATGAAAATTTTTGAATATTTTCGATTTGTTTAAAAGGGCGTATCCTGTTTAACACAAACCGGTGATATTCACCCAACATAGCGATGAAATCAACGATTTAATGTTAAATCGATTCGTTTCCTTATTTATTGAAATTAATTAAAATTAAAATAACTATAATGATGTTTTGTAAAATTAAAATAAAAGTAAAGAAAATATTAAAAGCATAATATAAAATACGAGATATTATAAAAGTACACAAATTAAATTAAAAATGGAAAAAATAAAATTACCGAAAAGTTCGAAAATACGAGCTTAATTGAACGGGTGACACGACTTGGGCCCCTTTTTCTTTTTTCTTTCTTCTTTTTTATTTTTTATTTTTTTTCTCTTCTTTTTTCTTTCCTCTTTTTTTGGGCCTTCTGGGCCGTTGGACTTGGGCCTGCTCGGGCGTGTGGGCTGGCAGATCTGGCCTACTGGTGTTGGCCTGCTGGGGCGCCTGGGTGCTGGGCTGCTGGAAGCGTGGGCCGGCTGCTGGGTGCTAGACTGGCCTGCTGGGTGAATTGGGTTGCTGCTGAACAGGCCTGCTGAGTATGCTGGGTCTGAAGGATTTGGGCCTGCTGGCTGAGTGTTGGCCTGCTGGGGGTGCTGCTGGCTAGCTGGCCTGCTGGGTCGACTCGGTGGTCGGGTGCGGGTCGGACGCGGGTCGGGTCAGGTCGACTCAATTGTTATATTATTTTTACTTTTATTTTTTTATTTTTTTATTTTTTTCCTTTTTTTTCTTTCCCCTTTTTTCTTTTCTTCTCTTCTTTTATTCTTTTTTCTTCTCCAAACCCTAGCCGCCACTCGCCTCTCCTCTCGTCCCCTGCTGTCAGTGATCTCTCCACCCAGTGGTGCGGCAATCAGCGCTCCTCCCTTCTCCTCCTCTCTGTCCTTCTTCTTTGCTGCTTTTTTTTTCTTTTTGGTTGCTATTTTTTTGTTGATTTCTTGCTGTTTTTTTGTTGCTTTGCTTGTTTGGGTTGATAGGTGTTGACGACGGTGGTGCTACGGCGGTGGGCGTGGTGGCACTAACGCGATGGTGATGGGCTGTTGCCATTATTATTTTTTATTTTTTCCTTTTTTTGTGATTGTGTTGGCGTTTTAGGAGGTGGAGGTAAGGGGAAAATAACGATGGCGGTGGTCGCGCGACGGTGGTGAGGGGAGAACCGGCCGGATTTGAGATTTTTTTTGAAGTTTTTCTGCTGTTTTTTCTTCTTTTTTGCCAAAAACCGAATCTCTCTTCTCTTTCAATTTTTTCTTTTTAATCTTGCTAATTTGTCTTCTTTCCCTTTGTCTTCAGGTGACAGTGGAGCATTATGGGCCTAGGGAGGCTGCCGAAGTAGCTAGAGGTGGCAGTGCACGCTCGGCTGCTGATTGGGGGATTTGACATGTTCAGAAGGACTAAATTGTAGAGGATGCAAAACTTTTGGGGAAAAATGTAATTTTATAAAAAATACGGGCCAAAATGTAATTTCTAGAAAGTTTAGGGGCTTGAATATAATTTACAAAATATTAGGGGTCAAAATATAATTTTTAAAAAGTTTAGGAGCTAAAATATAATTTCTATTTTTTGCATTTTAAAATTTTATTATTAATATTTTATTAATATTTAAAATTAATATATATGAAAAACAAAAATTAAAAATGGGCTACAGCCCCAAACAAGTCCAAAATCCAATTATTTAAAACCCAATTATCCAACCCCCACAGGTCCAATCATTAGGCCCATATGAGGCCAGCCAAGCCTGTAATTTGGAAAAAAATAAACACGACCCCGGACAAAATTTAGTGCTTACAGCTGCCCTTCTTTACTCATCGCTGTGAAACAGGGATAGAGTAAAGATTTAAAAGCACTGAATTTTGTTCGATAATCCAATCTTTATTTTATTTTTATATTTTTTATTTGAAAAACAGAAATCGAAAATAGCTTAGTATGCGACCTGAAACTCAACTCACCTCTCGGATTATGAGTTGATTTTTGAAAAACAAAAATTGAAAAATACCTCGGTGTGTGACCCGAGGCTCAACTCACCTCTCGTATTATGTGTTGATTTTTGAGAAAAAAAATAGAAATTAAAGATGCCTCGGCATGTGACCCGAGGCTCAACTCACCTCTCGCAAAATGAGTTGATTTTTAAAAAACAGAAATTAAAGATACATTGGTATGTGATCCGAGGCTCAACTCACCTCTCGCAATATAAGTTGATTTTTAAAAAAATAGAAATTAAAGATACCTCGGTATGTGACCCGAGGCTCAACTCACCTCTCGCAATATGAGTTGATTTTTTGAAAAACAGAAATTGAAAATACCTCAGCATGACCCGAGGCTCAACTCACCTCTCGCAATATGAGTTAATTTTTTTGAAAAACAGAAATTGAAAATACCTCAGCGTGACCCGAGGCTCAACTCACCTCTCGCAATATGAGTTGATTTTTTAGAAACATAAATTGAAAAATACCTCGGCGTGTGACCCAAGGCTCAACTCACCTCTCGCATTATGAGTTGATTTTTGAAAAACATAAATTGAAAAATACCTCGGCATGTGACCCGAGGCTCAACTCACCTCTTGTAATATGAGTTGATTTTTTTGAAAAATAGAAATTGAAGAATACCTCGGCATATGACCCGAGGCTCAACTCACCTCTCGCAATATGAGCTGATTTTTTGAAAAACAGAAAAAGAAATGGTCTTTTTCGAGAGGATCAGAATTTTGAAAGAGATTATCAGGTAAGACTCGAAAGCCCTCTTTTGCGTCGATTCAGCGCAATTGCCAACAATATCTCTTGCTCTACTGGAATACCTGTATATGTCATGTACGATGTTATTATCATATGCACGTGTTTGTCCTAAATGCCTTTATGCCTACGTGATTATGCCATGCACCCTGGACTGTTTGCCACGTGCCCCCTTTTTCGCGAGGGACTGTTTTCATTGCTTCAATCTTTGACTTTTCTCTCAGGTTTTGTACTCATTTTCAAGTTTGGTGAGTAACCCACATCTGTAACAGCCCGATTTTGGGCCTAGTCGGAATAGTGGTTTCGGGACCACAAATCCGACGAGGGAAAATATGGTTATTATTATATTTTTATGGTCTACAATTTCACGGAAAATTTTCGTAAAAATTTCGTTCGAAAATTTCGACGTTTGGGCACTCAATTTAGTCAAAAGGACTAAATTGTAAATAGTGCAAAAGTTGAGTTCTATATGTAGAAGTATCTAATTGATATGAAATTTTAAATTGGAGGTCTTTATGTGGTAATTAGACCATTAGTTAGTTGATGGACAAAAATAGACATAAGAAATGAGAGAAATAGATTTTTTTTAAGTGGGGGCATATTAGTCATTTGGTAATAAAAAAAATAAAATGGGAAAAAGATGACAAAAATCATCATCTTCCTCATTAGTTGCTGCCGAAATTTGAAGGAAGCCATAGCTAAGGTTTCTTTGCTTTCTCAAGCTCATAGTAAGTGCATCCTAGCCCCGTTTTTAATGTTCTTCGCATTTTTGGAATCCTCGTAACTCGGTTTAGCTTATTCTAGCAATAATTCGTGTTAGGGCTCATATTTGGAAAAATACCCATAGGTGAAATGTGTTTATTTTGCTGTTTTATGGTGGAATATGAAGCTATAAATTATGTTAAACAACTTTTGCTAAGCGATTTTAAGCGAAAACGGGTAAATAGGCATCATCGGTAAAAATAATTATTGTTCATAAGTGTATGTTAGAGTGAGAATTTGATGTTGCCATAGAAGGGAAAAATGTTCAGCATGTCATAAAACCTAAGAATAAGTGATGAAGTTTAATTTCCGAGCTTGGGGACAAAACTGTAATTATGCAAAAGTTTGGGGGCAAAATTGTAATTTTTCAAAAAGTTGGGTGGTGGATTATTTTAATGAATGTGAACATTAAATGAGTTAAATTTTCTATTATAGATCAAGAAAGACGTGAAGATTATCTCAAACGAGGAAAAGAAAAGATAGTGGAGTGAAGTGCAATATTACGATATTTTGCACCGAGGTAAGTAAACACGTGACTTGATGCATTATTTTGACATTAATTGATATATGTTGAGATTTATTTGGAATTAAAATAAATGTTTGGCCATATCCTAAAAATGTTGTTAAATCGGGAAAGGTGGTAAAGGGTTGCAATATATGATTTATGGGTTGAACACTCGGAATAAGCCGAAGTATGTTGTACATAAAGGGGTTGCTGTGTGCTGATTCCCCGATTCATTGGTGGTGCTATGTGCGATATCCACCGTATCTTTGAAATGTGAAAGGGGGTTGCTATGTGCTGATTCCCCCGAGGGGTTGCTAAGTGCTGATTCCCCAGTTCATTGGTGGTGCTAAGTGCGATATCCACCGTATCTCTGAAATAAAAAGGGGGTTGCTATGTGCTGATTCCCCCAAGGGGTTGCTAAGTGCTGATTCCCCGATTAAGTGGTGGTGCTAAGTGCGAGATCCACCAATAACGGTTAACATTCCGAGTGCTCAACGAAAAAGTGTGGAAGGTGAATATTTCCATATGGTGGAAATTTTTATGGGGCAAATATTGAGTTGGATACTAAATCGATCTATGTATGAGATGGGAGAAAATATCAAAAACGAAAAAAGGAACGATTTAGTTATAAACTGTGTTGAACAACAGCAGATGGGTAACTTTGAAAAATCACCATAAATGGTGGAAAATGAATAGGAAGCTGAATAATATATGAAATTGAAGCTGAATGTGTCTATTTTCATATGAAATAAATAGAATAAGCAAAAGAGTTGTATTTTTGGAGATATCTGAATTTTACTGAAACAGGGCTGGATTGATTTCGGGATCCCCTGTTCTAACTTTGGAAAATCACCAAAAATTGTACAAAAATAATTATGGTGTGAAATTTATATTCCTGGATTCCTTATTGACTCTATTTTTAATAGAAACAAGCGAAACCATTTTTAAAATTTTGTACAGAGATTTAAGTGAATTTTTTTGAGGAAGGGTCAGAACCGTTGGGCAGTGAAACAGGGGAAGTTTTAATGAATAAACGGTACTAATTGGCTGGGTAAAAAAATTCTGAAATTTTTATGGTGAAATGGTATATGAGTCTAGTTTCAGGGAAAATTTACGAAACTCAATTTGGAGCCCTGTAGCTCCGGATAAAAATAAATTAGCGACTATGACGCAGAAAAACAGTTTGCTGGAAATTGCCTAAACAATGAAGTTATTCATGAATAAGTTTATATTTTGGTGTAGTTATGTGAGTAATTACTTATTTATCATGTGTTTACTAACTAAGCTATATGCTTACTCGATTTTATTTTTCCCTTGATTATAGTGACTTCCGACAACTCGGAAATTTGGAACGAAGTCAGACAATCATCCACACTATCCTTCACACTTGGGGTATTTTGCTACTATCGTTCCGGAAAATTATGGCATGTATAGACGACCTATGAAATATGGAATCATCATGTAAATATATGTTATGGTTTGATTTAAAATGTGGTGTTCATTAATAGTTAAATTGTGAGTATTATTATAAATGAGTTTGGTTGATATATATATATTGGATTGTGATTTAAATTTGCAGGAGGTTTAAGCAAAATTAAGCAGAAATGCTGTCGAATTTTTTTTTAAAAAACTTAGTAATACCTCATACTCTGTTCCGAGCCGGAATACGAGTAAGGGGTGTTACATTTTAGTGGTATCAGAGCTACGGTTTAGTCGGTTCTCGGACCAATAAAATATGTGTGAAAGTCAGTCTATACATGCCATCAATATATTGTGATAGTGTGATGATTTCTGACAATTTAAAATTTTGTTTTATATAGTAAATGGATCCTAATCGAAGTATGGCAGATGATGTTGAAAGTAACACGCCGGTTCCCGCACAAGGGACATCGCATGAAGAGAGTAGACATGAGACACATGGACAGGATGAGGCTCGAGAAGCCTTCCTCCGAATGATGAGTGATTGGTATACAGAATATGTCCGTGTAAATCCGAATGTTCCACCTCCTCCACCCCCTCCTATTCCTCCGCCGGTCCCCGTAGCTCCACGAAGTGCTGAATTGGTGAGATCAAGTAAACCACCCGTTGATAGAATTCGAAAGCATGGGGCTGAAGATTTCAGGGCCAATGTTGATGATGATCCGGAAAAAGCCGAGTTTTGGCTTGAAAATACTATCCAGGTATTTGATGAATTATCTTGTACTCCTGAGGAATGTTTGAAATGTGCTGTGTCTTTATTGAAGGATTCGGCATACCGTTGGTGGAAAACATTAATAACGGTGGTTCCAAAAGAAAGAGTTACTTGGGACTTCTTTCAGGAAGAATTCAGAAAGAAATATGTAAGCCAACGGTTTATTGATCAGAAGCGCAAAGAGTTTCTCGGATTGAAACAGGGCCGAATGTCAGTAGCAGAATATGAACGGGAGTTTGTCCGACTTAGTAAATATGCCCAGGAATGTATGCCTACGGAGGCTATTATGTGTAAAAGATTTGAAGAGGGGCTAAATGAAGACATCAGATTACATGTTGGAATTTTAGAGTTAAAAGAATTTGTGGTATTAGTTGATCGTGCTTGCAAAGCTGAAGAGCTGAGTAGAGAAAAGAGAAGGGCAGAGATGGAAGCTTGAGATGTAAGGAAGAGGTCAATGGGCAGAACATTTCAATCTCACCCGAAGAAGTTTAAAGGGATGGATCCACGACCAACCGGTTCAGTTGGGTATTCACGCAGAGACCGAGGGAAGTCATATTCTGGAACTACAACTCGAGCTACCTCAGTGGCAAGTGTGGGTAATGTAGGAAACACCAGACCTGAATGTCAACAGTGTGGCAGGCGACATACTGGTGAGTGTTGGGGATTTAAACGAGCTTGTTTCAGATGTGGTTCCCAAGAGCATTATGTAAAAGACTGCCCTGAGAGAATAGAAGAAGAAAGATTACAAAGAGCTGGATCGGGTGATGTTGTCAGTAGAGGCAGACCACCGAGAAATGTGGGAAGCAAATCCAGTGGTAAGAGTGTGATAAAAGATGCAGCTGGAGGATCAGAAACTAGAGCACCTGCCAGGACTTATGCTATACGCGCTCGAGAGGATGCCTCATCTCCCGATGTGATTACTGGTACATTTTCTCTTCATGATATTGATGTTATTGCTTTGATTGATCCCGGCTCTACTCATTCATATATATGCATGAATTTGGTGTCTAGTAAGAAATTGCCTGTTGAAAACACTGAATTTGTAGTTAAAGTATCAAATCCTTTAGGCAAATATGTCTTAGTCGATAAGGTTTGCAAGAATTGTCCCCTGATGATTCAAGGTCACTGTTTCCCGGCTAATTTGATGTTGTTACCATTTGATGAGTTTGATGTTATTTTGGGGATGGATTGGTTGATATTGCATGATGCCAAGGTAAATTGTAGACAGAAAATTCTTGAATTAAATTGTGAAAACGGTGAAATTCTCCGGGTTGAAACAAAGGAGCCGAATAAGTTGCCTATGGTGATTTCGCACATGTCTGCTCAGAAATACTTGAGAAAGGGATGTGAAGTTTATCTTGCTTATGTGCTGAACACGGATATTATTGGGTCAAAGCTTGAATCAGTGCCGGTAGTTTGTGAATTTCCAGATGTATTTCCAGAGGAATTGCCTGGGTTACCTCCGATTAGAGAAGTTGAGTTTTCTATTGATCTGTTACCTGGTACTGCACCGATTTCTATTGCACCGTATCGAATGGCTCCGACTGAGTTGAAGGAATTAAAAGCTCAGTTACAAGAGTTGACAGATAAAGGATTTGTGAGACCGAGTTTTCCTCCTTGGGGTGCTCCTGTGTTATTTGTGAAAAAAAAGGACGGCTCTATGAGACTTTGTATTGACTATCGTCAGCTCAACAAGGTGACTATAAAGAACAAGTATCCTTTGCCGAGAATTGATGATTTATTTGATCAATTAAAAGGGGCAACAGTGTTTTCTAAGATTGATTTGAGGTCTGGTTACTATCAGTTAAGAGTTAAAGAGTCTGATGTGCCGAAAACCGCCTTTAGAACAAGGTATGGACACTATGAATTTCTGGTAATGCCTTTTGGGTTAACAAATGCTCCAGCTATTTTTATGGACTTGATGAACCGAATTTTTCGGCCGTACTTGGATAAGTTCGTGGTGGTGTTCATAGATGATATTTTAATCTATTCTCGGGATGAATCTGAGCATGCAGAACATTTAAGAACTGTGTTGCAGATTCTGAGAGAAAAGAAATTGTATGCTAAATTCAGCAAAAGTGAGTTTTGGCTTCGTGAGGTTGGATTCTTGGGACATATAGTTTCAAGTGAAGGTATTCGGGTTGATCCAAGCAAAATTTCAGCAATTGTTGATTGGGAGCCACCAAAGAATGTGACAGAAGTTAGAAGCTTTCTGGGCTTAGCTGGGTATTACAGACGCTTTGTCAAGGGATTTTCGATGATTGCTTCTCCTATGACTAAGTTACTGCAGAAGAATGTCAAGTTTGAATGGACCAATAAATGTCAACAGAGTTTTGAAAAGTTGAAGGCATTATTGACTGAGGCGCCAGTGTTGGTGCAACCTGAGTCCGGGAAGGAGTTTGTAATTTACAGTGATGCATCGTTGAATGGTCTTGGGTGTGTGTTAATGCAAGAGGGCAAAGTAATAGCTTATGCTTCGAGACAATTGAAACCGCATGAGAAGAATTATCCGACGCATGATTTAGAATTGGCTGCCATTGTTTTTGCTTTAAAAATTTGGCGTCATTATTTGTATGGTGAAAAGTGCCGAATCTTCACTGATCATAAGAGTTTGAAGTATTTGATGAGCCAAAAAGATTTGAATTTGCGGCAACGAAGATGGCTCGAGCTAATCAAAGACTATGAGCTAGTGATTGATTATCACCCCGGGAAAGCTAATGTGGTTGCTGATGCCTTGAGCAGAAAATCTTTATTTGCTTTGAGAGCTATGGGTACGATGTTAACTTTATCTGATGATGGCTCAATGTTGGTTGAATTGAGAGCTAGACCATTATTTCTTCAGCAAATTCGGGAATCTCAAAAGAATGACAGTAAATTGCAAGCCAAGAGAGCTCAGTGTGAAGCAGGTGTTGACTCAGATTTTCAAATTGGTTCAGATGATTGCTTGATATTCCGGGATAGAGTATGTGTACCAAGAAATGATGAGTTAATTCAGACCATTTTATGTGAGGCACATAGTGGTGACTTGTCAGTTCATCCGGGTAGTGTGAAAATGTATAATGATTTGAAGAAGTTGTATTGGTGGCCAGGCATGAAAAAGGATATCTCGGAATTTGTATCAAAGTGTTTAATCTGTCAACAAGTGAAGGCTGAGCATCAAGTACCATCGGGTTTACTTCAACCGATAACGATTCCAGAGTGGAAGTGGGATAGTATTACGATGGATTTTGTGACAGGATTGCCTTTAACTCCAAAGAAGAAAGATGCTATTTGGGTAATTGTTGATAGATTGACAAAGTCGGCTCATTTTATTCCGATACGCATTGATTACTCACTTGACAGGTTGGCAGAATTATATGTTGCTGAAATAGTGAGATTACATGGGGTGCCTAAATCTATTATATCGGATAGAGATCCGAGATTTACTTCGAGGTTTTGGATAAAGTTGCAGGAAGCCTTGGGTACAAAATTGAATTTCAGTACTGCGTTTCATCCGCAAACTGACGGGCAATCGGAAAGAGTGATTCAAATTCTTAAAGATATGCTCCGGTGTTGTATTTTAGAATTGAAAGGCAGTTGGGAGAAATATCTACCATTGGTTGAATTTGCTTATAACAATAGCTATCAGTCAAGTATACGAATGGCACCGTATGAAGCATTATATGGGCGTAAGTGTAGAACTCCTTTATATTGGACTGAGCTCGGTGAGAACCGGATTCATGGAGTCGATTTGGTGAAAGAAACTGAAGAAAAGGTGAAAATAATTCGTGACTGTTTAAAGGCTGCCTCAGATCGGCAAAAGTCGTATGCGGATTTAAAGAGAAAAAAAATTGAGTTTCAAGTAGGTGATAAGGTGTTCTTGAAGGTGTCTCCATGGAAGAAGATTCTGAGATTTGGTCGTAAAGGCAAACTAAGTCCACGATTTATTGGACCATATGAAGTTACCGAGAGAGTTGGCCCTGTAGCATATCGGTTAGCTTTACCACCGGAGTTGGAAAAGATACATAATGTGTTTCATGTGTCGATGTTGCGACGTTACCGTTCGGATCCTTCACATATAGTTTCCCCTACTGAGATTGAGGTCAGACCAGATATGACTTATGAGGAAGAACCAATAAAGATTTTGGCTCGGGAAGTCAAGCAGTTAAGGAATAAAAGTGTATCCTTAGTAAAAGTACTGTGGCAAAAACATGGGATGGAGGAAGCTACGTGGGAACCGGAGGAAATTATGAGGAAACAGTACCCAAATCTCTTTTCCGGTAAGATTTTCGGGGACGAAAATCCTTAAGGGGGGAGAGTTGTAACAGCCCGATTTTGGGCCTAGTCGGAATAGTGGTTTCGGGACCACAAATCCGACGAGGGAAAATATGGTTATTATTATATTTTATGGTCTACAATTTCACGGAAAATTTTCGTAAAAATTTCGTTCGAAAATTTCGACGTTTGGGCACTCAATTTAGTCAAAAGGACTAAATGTAAATAGTGCAAAAGTTGAGTTCTATATGTAGAAGTATCTAATTGATATGAAATTTTAAATTGGAGGTCTTTATGTGGTAATTAGACCATTAGTTAGTTGATGGACAAAATAGACATAAGAAATGAGAGAAATAGATTTTTTTAAGTGGGGGCATATTAGTCATTTGGTAATAAAAAAATAAAATGGGAAAAAGATGACAAAAATCATCATCTTCCTCATTAGTTGCTGCCGAAATTTGAAGGAAGCCATAGCTAAGGTTTCTTTGCTTTCTCAAGCTCATAGTAAGTGCATCCTAGCCCCGTTTTAATGTTCTTCGCATTTTGGAATCCTCGTAACTCGGTTTAGCTTATTCTAGCAATAATTCGTGTTAGGGCTCATATTTGGAAAAATACCCATAGGTGAAATGTGTTTATTTTGCTGTTTTATGGTGGAATATGAAGCTATAAATTATGTTAAACAACTTTTGCTAAGCGATTTTAAGCGAAAACGGGTAAATAGGCATAATCGGTAAAAATAATTATTGTTCATAAGTGTATGTTAGAGTGAGAATTTGATGTTGCCATAGAAGGGAAAAATGTTCAGCATGTCATAAAACCTAAGAATAAGTGATGAAGTTAATTTCCGAGCTTGGGGACAAAAGTGTAATTATGCAAAAGTTTGGGGGCAAAATTGTAATTTTTCAAAAGTTGGGTGGTGGATTATTTTAATGAATGTGAACATTAAATGAGTTAAATTTCTATTATAGATCAAGAAAGACGTGAAGATTATCTCAAACGAGGAAAGAAAAGATAGTGGAGTGAAGTGCAATATTACGATATTTTGCACCGAGGTAAGTAAACACGTGACTTGATGTATTATTTTGACATTAATTGATATATGTTGAGATTTATTTGGAATTAAATAAATGTTTGGCCATATCCTAAAATGTTGTTAAATCGGGAAAGGTGGTAAAGGGTTGCAATATATGATTTATGGGTTGAACACTCGGAATAAGCCGAAGTATGTTGTACATAAAGGGTTGCTGTGTGCTGATTCCCCGATTCATTGGTGGTGCTATGTGCGATATCCACCGTATCTTTGAAATGTGAAAGGGGGTTGCTATGTGCTGATTCCCCCGAGGGGTTGCTAAGTGCTGATTCCCCAGTTCATTGGTGGTGCTAAGTGCGATATCCACCGTATCTCTGAAATAAAAAGGGGGTTGCTATGTGCTGATTCCCCCAAGGGGTTGCTAAGTGCTGATTCCCCGATTAAGTGGTGGTGCTAAGTGCGAGATCCACCAATAACGGTTAACATTCCGAGTGCTCAACGAAAAAGTGTGGAAGGTGAATATTCCATATGGTGGAAATTTTTATGGGGCAAATATTGAGTTGGATACTAAATCGATCCATGTATGAGATGGGAGAAAATATCAAAAACGAAAAAAGGAACGATTTAGTTATAAACTGTGTTGAACAACAGCAGATGGGTAACTTTGAAAAATCACCATAAATGGTGGAAAATGAATGGGAAGCTGAATAATATATGAAATTGAAGCTGAATGTGTCTATTTCATATGAAATAAATAGAATAAGCAAAAGAGTTGTATTTTGGAGATATCTGAATTTTACTGAAACAGGGCTGGATTGATTTCGGGATCCCCTGTTCTAACTTTGGAAAATCACCAAAAATGTACAAAAATAATTATGGTGTGAAATTTATATTCCTGGATTCCTTATTTACTCTATTTTAATAGAAACAAGCAAAACCATTTTTAAAATTTTTACAGAGAGTTAAGTGAATTTTTTTGAGGAAGGGTCAGAACCGTTGGGCAGTGAACAGGGGAAGTTTTAATGAATAAACTGTACTAATTGGCTGGGTAAAAAAATTCTGAAATTTTTATGGTGAAATGGTATATGAGTCTAGTTTCAGGGAAAATTTACGAAACTCAATTTGGAGCCCTGTAGCTCCGGATAAAAATAAATTAGCGACTATGACGCAGAAAAACAGTTTGCTGGAAATTGCCTAAACAATGAAGTTATTCATGAATAAGTTTATATTTTGGTGTAGTTATGTGAGTAATTACTTATTTATCATGTGTTACTTACTAAGCTATATGTTACTCGATTTTATTTTCCCTTGATTATAGTGACTTCCGACAACTCGGAAATTTGGAACGAAGTCAGACAATCATCACACTATCCTTCCATTGGGTATTTTGCTACTATTGTTCCGATATGGAT